>NC_029772.3:103604868-103636004 GCF_000817695.3 Arachis duranensis | reverse complement strand
TTGATAAGTCAAGGGAGAAAGAAATTTACATAAATTCGCTAAATTAAAATTTAGTTCATGGATCAATTAAATCATATTTATATGCAATTCGAATCAATTAAATTTATCTGCATTTACACATAATTCGAATAATGTTGATTCGAATTATACTCAAATGCACACACTCACTGATTCGAATCAGGTTGATTCGAATTACACAGTAATTCGAATTATGGTTATTCGAATTACACTCACACACACTGCACATAGTAATTCGAATTAGCCAAATTCAAATTATTCATGATTTAATTCTGCCCATTCTTTTATTAAAAAATTAATAATTGATTAAAAATAATAATAATTTAAAAATTAAAAAATATATGTTTTATTTCATACATTAAAAAAACTAATAAAATATTTAATTACGGGACTTCTTTAAAATATTATTGAGCTATCAATTCGAATTTCATACAATACTCTTTTACCTATTTATAATAGCTCATGAATATTTTTTTATAAAATTTTTTAAATAAATTTATTTAAATTATACCAAAAAAAATATTTTATTTTATACAAAATAATTTAAAAAATGGCTTAAAAAATGTTAGGAGTACTATAAAAATTTGTAATGTCCTAATAACTTAGGACATTAAAAAAATACTATACATAGTCAATAATAATTTAGAAATTAAAAAATATAGTTATAATAAGTATTTACCTAAATTATTAGAATATTACAAACTTTTATAGTACTCCTAATATTTTTTAAGTCATTTTTTTTAAATTGTTTTGCATAGAATAAAGGGCACTTGAAGCCATTTTAAGCCATTTTCTATGCAAAACCATTTAAAAAAAAGAGCTTAAAAAATGTTAAGAGTACTATAAAAGTTTGTAATATTCTAATAATTTAGGTAAATACTGGTTATAACTATATTTTTTTTTAATTTCTAAATTATTATTGACTATGTAGAGTATTTCTTTAATGTCCTAAGTCATTAGAATATTACAAATTTTTATATATTAGGACATTACAAATTTTTATAATATTCCTAACATCTTTTAAGCCATTTTTTTAAACTATTTTATATAGAATAAAATATTTTTTGTGGTATAATTTAAATAAATTTATTTAAAAATTTTATTAAAAAATATTCATGAGCTATTAAAAATGAACAAAAAAGTATTGTATGAAATTCGAATTGATAGCTCATTAATATTTTAATAAAGTATCGTAATTAAATATTTTGTTAGCTTTTTTTAATGCATGAAATAAAATATATATTTTTTTAATTTATAAATTATTAATTTTTTAATCAATTATTTATTTTTTAATAAAATAATGGGCAGAATTAAATCACGAGTAATTTGAATTTGGCCAATTCGAATTACTATGTGCAGCGTGTGTCAGTGTAATTCAAATCACCTGGATTAATTCGAATTAGTGGGTGTATGCATTTGAGTATAATTCAAATCAACATCATTCGAATTATGTGTAAATGCAGTTCGAATTTAACTGATTCGAACTACATATAAACGTGGTCTAGTTGATTCATGAACCAATGTTTAGTTTGGCGGATTTATGTAAATTTCTTCCTCCCTTGGCTTATCAACGTGAATTGCCCTAATAATAATAATAATAATAATAATAATAATAATAATAATAATAATAATAATAGGTTTAACAAACATACATATTGAAAAAAAATAATTTTTTTATAAAATTTAAATTTTTTAATATATTTATTAAAAAATAAAAAATAATATTAATATATGTGTTCTAACTTCTAAAATAATATGTTAGTTAAGTTCATTAATTAATAGATCTTATCAGTATTTTTTCTTGTTATATTTTTTCTTTCAAAATCCAAGACTTTTCTAAATGAGACCATATTGCAAAATAGTAGAAATTAAATAAAATCTGATCTCTGCTGTAGGAGAAGTGATGCTGATGGAGTGATGGACACTTCAATTTCTAGTTTGTTAAGCAGGGAGGGGCTAGTTCCAAATAATGTTGAAAAAATCTAATACATTTAAATGATATTTTATGTTAAAATATATGCACATGAAATATATTTAATAATATATTAACAAGTATTAATGTGTCTATTATATTAATTTACTCTTTTATTTATTAAAATTATATAAAAATAAAATATAAAAGAAGTTATTAAGTAAGATGATAAATACCTTATATTTTAATTAAGAGTTCTTGGATTTGAATCTTAGAAATTGAAATATATAATAAAGAATATTTTAGAAACAAAAATTTGTGGAGAAAAACTTTCCAATTCTGTAATATATAGTAGATATGAGTATATGACTACGTTATATGTTATGTAAGTTTAATAGTACATTATATAAAGAACATTTTTTTTTATTTTTTTTATTTTTGTGCTTTTGAAAGAAACTAGAACACAGGAGCCAAAAGAAAACACAAAATAAGAATTAAATAGGTATTAGTAAGTTTCTACGGAGAACATCTCGTAACTAATGTCAAGGTTCCAGTCATTTCACCAAATCAATCCCGTCTCAAGTCCCTCTCTTATTAGTTAGTAGGCCAGCAGCTGAATTTGTTTTCCTTCTCACCAGACTAAAATGAATTTTCTAATTCAAAGCCAACAACTTTTAACACTAGATCACTATCAGTGTTAGTCGGCCTCGATAAGAATCAAATTGAACTCTTAGATAAACCTCTATTGAGTCAGTTTCAATTACGACTAACTTGAACCCACACTCTTAAGTAAGAACAAAACTCCTCCAAAGAGCAAAAAATTCACATCCTGAGCAACTTTTTCTCCAAATTTCATTTTCATCTCGAAGAAGACAACTAAATCCTGCAAGATTGTGCTCATTCACAATTTATTTTACCATATCTTTTGGAGGAGAAGACCAAACCACACTATCCTCATGAAGGAGGCGGTTTGAGTGGCTAAAATTTTTCAGCTCATGAGCAAGTCTCCTGACAAAGAAGGCAACCTTAATTATGATCAGAGCAATCCTCTTCGGGTTTAAAAATTTGTTGATTTCTATGACGCCAAATCCACTGTATGCCTACAAAGAAAGTGAAATAACTTTGCACTATCTGGCGCCGAAAAATATCCAAAGGGTTCACTAAATTAAACCAATCATAGATCTGTCAATGCCAAACAAGGATACACCCAGAATGAATCACACATTTCGAACTCGATAACACTCAAAAAAACAGTGGAAAGCCGACTCTTTCTAACCATTGTAGCGAGGGCAGAGATCCAACATCACCATCTCGCGTCGAAATCAGAAAGCTACTGTGGGCAAGGCTTTCTGGATGCAGAGCCAAACAAGAACCTTCAACTTTTCTGGAATTTTTGAGCGCTACAACCAGTTCTAATTGATGTGGGTATCTCAATGATATCTCCTTTGCAAGAGCCAAATATATCCCTCTTATGTTGAGTAGGTTTTGGTGGAGGATGAAGACCACCATCATCCAGGGTTATCACCAATGTGAGGAGTCATACCAAGAATGAAATTTTTAATATCCAGGAAAAGAGGAGTGGCCAATGAATCCAAATGCCAAACAGAATTAAAATAAATATCATCTAGCTTACTGTGAATATCTGAAATGTGGATATAAGGGAGAAGTTCTCCAATATAACCAAGAGGACTCTAGGAATCATGCCAAATAGATTGATGAAGGGAGCCTATACACCAACAAAAATCATTCTTCAAAAAATTAAGCGCTAAAACAATACTACCCCAATAGTTGAAGCATTTTTGGAAATCTTAAAATCCAAGCTATAACAACGCCCTAATTATTTTTTTGACAGGAGTTTGACCTATAATTTAACTAAAGGAAGTCGCTTACCATTGCTCTCACCCTTCCACAAAAAATTTCCAGTTATAGAATTAATTTTCTCGCACGCATAAGAAGGAAAGAGGATACTTCCATCTGATAAATAGGAATAGAAGTAATAATGGATTTAATTAAATAAATTCTACTAACTTTATTTAAAAATTGACCCTTTCAATTAGTAAATTTAATTTGGATCTTTTCAATAACATCATGTGTCCTTTTTTTAGAGATATAAGAATGATTAAGATCAACTCTAACATATTTTTTCAAATTTTGAGTAAATTTGATGTTAGAGATTATCTAGTATATATCAAATTTAGTAGAGATGCTAGTAAATATGTGTTTGCGAACAGATGAGATATTCTTTGAACAGAGAGCTTTTGATTTGTGGAGGTTAACCTTCATATCGAAAACTTTGGAGAAATTGTTAAGAACATTCATAATCAATTCAAATTGAGACTTTGTGGCCTTGAAAAAAAAAAGGAGGAGGTCATCAACAAACATAAGGTGAAAGATAGATGGACCCCTTCGAGAAACAGCTATCGGAGACCAAAATTCATTTGAAATTTTATGAGCAATTAAGCAAGCTAACCGCTCTACGCAAAGCAGAAAAAGGTAAGGAGACACCAGGTCTCCTTACCATAAACTACGCTTAGGGCAAAAACTAGAAAGTCTACTGCCATTCCAAAGAAGAGAGAGAGATAACGAGCAAACACAATTCATAATAAGTTTGACAGTGCTTTAGGAGAAACCAAAACTGCTTAGAGAATGCTCAAGAACGCCAATTTACCTGTCATAAGCATTTTTCAAATCAATATTGAAAGCCAAAGCATCTTTTTTGGATTCGGTTCTTTTCATAATCTGCAAAATTTCTTGTGCAATGTTGATATTGTTTGTGGTTCCTCTTCCAAGTATAAAGTCCTATATTAAAGGGCCTATCACCTCCTCGAGAAACAGACAAAATATCTTAACAAGTACCTTTGTGATAATTTTATGGACAATATTACACAAACTAATAGGTCGAAAATTCTTCATGTAATTAGGATTCTCAGTCTTGAGAATTAAAACAATCAGTGTCTCAAACACATATAGATCAATAAGCTTTTCGGAGAAGACTCTCTGAACAATATGCCAAATATTGTGAGCAATAAGATTTCAATATTCTTTAAAAAAGAAAACTTGGAACGCCCAGAAGCTTTATAAAAATTCATTCCCATCACAACATTCTTCACCTCGACAAGCTAAGAAAAACAGCTTAAGTCAGCCGATTGCAAGCATTATAGCTCAATTGAAGGAGAGGAATATCCTTCAGAGCATTAATATCAAGTTGTTCTCGAGAACAAAAAAAATCTTAGAAGAACTTATTTGCTTCGGCTTTGACCATATCATTTTCAATGACCCAAGTTTCATCATCCAGAAAAATACCATTGATCCTACTTTGTTTTCTCCTGATGAAAGTTTACAAATGAAAAAATTTGGTGTTTTTATCACCGAATTTTACCCACTACTCCCTGGATTTCTGGTATCAAAGAATCTCTTCTTGAAAAAAAAATTATATTATATTCCTCATTCAAACTTCTTTCCTCTTCCCAGAGCGTTGAAGAGGAAGAATTCTCTAACAAAGACTGAACATGCTTAATCTTGTCTTTCGATTTTCTCTTTCTAACAAAAATGTTGCCAAAAATTTGCTTATTAACTTGGTCACCTTCTGTTGAACCTCCCAAAGGCTAGAGGTCACCAACGGAGAGCCTTTCGCATTCTTTACACTACCAGCAAACTTAAGATGGATTGTCCAAACAGCTTGAAATTTAAAAGGTCTTGGTTCAAATAACTTTTTGACAACTCTATGACTTCGAATGAAAATGGGACAATGATCCAAATACAATCTATTAAGCACCTCCACATAAGCTTCTGAAAAACAATTACACCATTCTAGGTTGGTTAAAGCACGATCCATTTTTTTAGCAATATCCATGCCACCATGCACCCTTCTATACCAACGATCTCCCAATAACACCTAGGTCCATTAAGTCGCAATAATCCATTGTTTCAGAAAAGAAAGTAGCTCTTTGGGTATAAAATTCCCTCCTTGATCTCATTTGGAAGTATAATATCATTAAAATCTTCTACAACAAGCCAAGGATAGAAAATGTTATCAGCTAAAGATTTAAGAAAGCTCTATAGCTTTGTCCTCTGGCCAACAATAGGGTTGCCATAGACAGTGCTGAAGCACCAAATACTGCAACCCCAATGAATTTAAATGGTAACACATTGATTATGAATAGGGTTAAGTACAATTTTGGTCTCTAAGATATAGGCCAAAAAAAATTTTTGTGTCTAACCTTTTTTGCATACAAAATCATCTCTAAGATTCAACGTAATTTTAAAATTATTTTTTTGACCTAAATCTTAAAATTTTGGACTAAATTATCTCAAACAAAAAAATATAAAATAATAAAAAAGAAAAAATAGAGAAGCTATTAATGGAGGAAAAAGAACCACAAAGAAGCCATTAATGGAGGACTAACAACAACACATTATTCGAATTCAAGAATAAACAACATCATTCATTACAATCTAATATTTCAATTTCAATAACATTGGAATCAAATCGGGGATATGGAGAGCGATGCATCTAAGGTAGACTTGGAGGATGATTCAGTTGCCAATTTGGGAGTCCCTTTGGTGGATTCAGACAACGCAGGCCACGACCCTTCCATCACAGGACGCTATTTGAAGGCTTGTTCCATGTAGATTTCTTAGACCCACCCGCTACGACTTTTGGGGGAAGGCAGCTGCTCCAGGACTGACACGATGCTGGCGGCAAGGGAGGAGGAGATGGAAGAGGCAGACAATGGCGGCAACGGCAATTGCAGAGTCCCAATGGTGGATTCGAGCTCGGCGTCACAGACAACTTGAGCCCATGGAGAACCTGTTCCACGCTTGTCACTGCTGTAATGAAGAAGAATAAGAGATGTTGTGATAAAGAAGAAAAAGAAAAAGAAGAAGATAAGAGTATTTTGGTTCGAAGGACGATTTTAAAACTACGTTGAACTTTAGAGATGATTTTGAATGAAAAAAAAAAGATTAGGGACGAAAAATATTTAGGAACCAAAATCATACTTAACCCTTATGAATACTTCGAACACAACGCTGACAATTTGGTTAGGACCCAAATTTCGCCACTCTAACCTAAAGCTTCAGAGCAACCAATAACACAATAGCCAAGCCCAGACCAAAAGAATCTAACTCTATCAAAGACAACATGATTTTCTAATAATAAAAAAAGCCAGACTATATTTTCTAATAAACTCTTAGCAATGAATCCGAGCTATTTTATTAGAAGCTCCTCTAACATTCCACACTAGAAAATTTAATTCAAGATAATCCATAAAATAAATAATAGAGATAAAGAGGAACCAACCACAAATTATTCCATGGGCATGTGAAGCTACTCCTTGCTACAGCTGCTAGAAGGTATTTCAAGCAGTCCGACTGTATGTGTATTGTTTGTGAGAATTATTTCTGTTGTCGGAGAAGCTTGCAAAGACGCGGAGCTTCTTCTCTTTCTAGGATAAAAAACTAATTGAATTGAGGATTCTGTCCCTTGATGAAGTACAACACCACTTTTCTTTTCGATCTGGCCTTGTTTAATATCACCAGTCTTGTTTTTTGATTTGTTGCTATATCGGCCAGGCCCAATAGATTTTTTGGATACTTGAAAGCCTTTGTACACCCTTTTTGGACCATTGCCTCCCTTAGAAGATGGACCACCAACAGATGGGTCGATTTTCTTTTTGCCTTTTCTATTTGAAACTTGAACCCACTCTCCCTCCTCAACCAATTCATTTGATTTAAGAGGATTTTCATGCAACATAATCTCTTACAATACCTCCAATTATGAGTAAATACCTATAGTCGTCCCTGAGATTTCACGTAAATACTCAATGTAATCCTCAAGATCCCAATTTCCCCATTTTAGTCCTTCAGATAGAGCTCCGAGTATTCAAAGTTGTCCCTGGGCATATTTCTAGTGATGAGTCATCACCGGAACGTTGATGTGGCCTTTGTTTGTCACGCTAGAGAGGTCCAATAGCTATATGAGCTGGCCAATTTCTAATTTGTACCCAAGTTGGTCCCTCCCTTTATATTTAACCCTAAATCTCTAAATTTTTGTTTACATGAATGTTTCAGAGCTCACCAGTTTCTCGATGTTGCTGATTTCAAGAAATCTAAGGCTACAGTGTGGATGTTCTGTATCAGACAAATCAATCTCTGGGCAAGCCACTAATGAGAGTTGTTCAAGTTGAGGTGCTGTCATCTATAGCGTTGCCACAGATTTCAAACTCCCACAATTGTCGATATATAAAAAACGGATACATGAAAGAGAGCGTGACACCACAATAGATTTGAAGACGCACGATATATAAAAGTCTACTGCCTTGAAATACCAAAATGGATTCCATTTGATTAATAGACACTAAAACATGTCCAAGAATCTTGTATCCTCTTGCAAAAACTGAGGTATCTTTCTTTTCATGTACAAACAAGGGCCAATGTCAAATGAGTTTAGGTGAAGAACACCAAGATGAAGAGGAAAATAAATAGTTCATAATCTGACCCTTTGTACAAGCCTTCTTCAACACCATTGCCACTTTTTTTCTGAAATCATAATCCAATAGAACATTTAATATTCATCAATATACAGAGGCATATCTAATGAGAGCCTTAACTTTACATCAGAAGTAAATATTGACTGTTATACCAATATCAAAGTAATTTAAAGGTCACATTACAAGATTCTATGCATAATGCCAAATTAAACATTGTTGCTGACTATATGCATAAACTATTAATAATATATCCGATGAATCCTCATTCACCCAATCAAATTCTAACACCAATACTGCACCTACATTGCATGTTATACCCAATGAGCAAGCATCTGCATCATCACCTCCATCATGTCACAACAACAATGCTGCACACATATCACAACCTTAAATTAAATGATATTAGAAGATCATTAAGGAAAAAGAGAAAACCTGCATATTTAGAGGACTTTCAATGCATGACTATCTCATATGAGCTGCACAACAATGACTTGAATTTCTCATATAACTTCTATGAATCAAACTTTACTGACACAATTGATAATTCTCAACAATTGACACAAGATCATTTTGAAAATTCAACTTCCTACCATTCTTTTTTCTGAGTTGTCTATCATTCTCACATCACAGCCTAAACACATAGAACCTAGATCCTATGCTGAGGCTATTAATAACAAGATATGGTAGAATACAATCAATGTAGAGCTTGCTGTCTTAACAAAAAAAACCAAACTTCGGTCACTTACCACATTGTCCAATGAAAAGAGATTGGTAGGATGTAAATAGGTGTTTGAGCTTAAATTAAACTCTGATGGGAGTATAAATAGACATAAAGCCAAACTAGTTGCTCAAGAATTCACTCAAGCTGCTGGAGTAGGTTATTTTAAAACCTTCAAGTCGGTTGTCAAGATGAGCACTTTTTGATATTTTGGTGATGTTGTCGTAGGAAGAATGTCCCACTCAATCTAAAAATCTTGTACCCCTGTAACCCTCGATCTGTTACTGTTTCAAATTAGCGTGAGGTCATAACTTGTCAAGTATATCTCTTTCCATCTGAGAATCAACTGTATCCTCGTCTACTTCATCAAACGACCAACCCAACATCACAGAATCAATGCCATCTTTATCAGACATTCTTGCCATCAAAGCTTCACTGTCGTTCACCACATTCTTCAATTCGACAATGGAAATTGATTGCTGTGGAATGAAGAGAGTGCGATGAACAAGAAGAAGAAATGACGTTTACGATTTGGGGATTTAGGGTTAAATATAAAGGGAGGGACCAACTTGGGTACAAATTAGAAATTGGCCAGCTCATATAGCTATTGGACCCCTCCAACATGGCAAACAAAGGCCACATCAGCGTTCCGGTGATGACTCATCACTAGAAATATGCCTAGGGACCACTTTGAGTACTCTAAGCTCTATATGGAGGACTATAATGGGAAAATCAGGATCTTAAGGATTACATTGAGTATTTACGCGAATCTCAGGGACGACTATGGGTATTTACTCCTCCAATTCCTGATTATTTTCCTTACCATTATTATTCTTACCGAATTCAAACATGCCTTGATTCCGATTTTGATCCAGTTCACTTTCTCTACCCTCTGCCAATCATACAGGTTGCAACAGCGCCTTCACAGTCGGCTCCACATCCTCTTTTACACCATGATTCTTGGTACAATCCTCCTTAACATGGCCAAGCAATTGCAATTTTCACAAATAAGATCCAAGTTTTTCATACTCAACAGTGAATTTGGCTCCATCAGTGATGATTTCAGAGACCATCGGGAGACCCAAGTCGATCTGAACACACGCTCGCACAAACTTTCCTCTTTCCGCTTCCTTTGTAACTAGATCAATTTTGAAAGATGTCCCTATGCCTAAAGCTATTCTCTTGATATTTCTTTCTTGGTAATACAATAGGTTTAATTACTCTGTTGGTCCTTATAGTTTCGCGAAGTTTTTAATTAGGTCCCTATATTTTTTTCCTTTTAATTGGGACCCCGCACCAAATTTTTTTTCAATTAGGTCCTTCTTGGCAGAAATTAGCTTAACTTTATAGGGACCCAACTAAAAAAAATGGTGCAGGGACCCAAATAAAAAGAAAAAAAGTGTAGGGACCCAATTAAAAAAAATTAGTGCAAGGACTCTATTAAAAAGACAAAAAGTATAGGGACCTAATAAAAATTTTGCGAAACTATAGAGACTAACAGAGTAATTAAACCAATACATTATGTTTAAGCCTGCAGTGCGTATTCAAACTGGAGTGGAACAAAAAAATTTCTCATTTGGTTGAAAGGCAAAGGACCATGGTTTTACCGGCCGCCACATCCGGCAATAATCCAAATTTCACCTATCAGGATCTTGTTCCTAACTTCTGCCAAGTCACACTTCACAAGGAAGTATCCAAACCCGACATCCATAGTGTCATAAGCTCCTTTTAGTATCCATATGTTTTTCAACCGATGAACAAGAGCAATGTAACTGAAGTGTTTGTCGAGCACTTTGATAACAATGGAACCTAAGTAGGTCTCCACCAAGATCTTTTGTCCTTCTTCAGAGAACATAATGATATTAGATGAAAGATTCCCTTATTTTCTAGACATGACTGCAAGTGAGTCTCCATCCAAATAGTCGTTAACAACCAAAGGTTTCGGTTGTAAATTTTCTACTATTTTATTTCTAAAGGAGACTTTGGATCCTTAATTCCTCCCCCTCCCCTCTATACACAGAAAGCACTCATTCTATCACTCTCCCCTGTATTAATACCGTCGACATGATTGGAATTTTTACTGTGTTTTCTTCTCACATCGCTATGCTCTTCTTTGCTGCTCATGTTGAATTTATATGATCTTGAGTTTTATTAAATTTTATTATTCTTTATATATACTTAAAAAGTCCAAATAAAAATAAAATAAAAAATCATAAAATCATATTAATATTAACTTAATTTATCCATTTTATATTCTAATAAATTAAGACTTTTATGTCCGTAAATCGAAAGTTAAAAACCTAAATAAAGTTCAAAATAAAGCCCTTTATAAAATTTGTCATAAATTCTATTAGTGATATATTCAAAGATTTGAAAGAATGTGAGTTAATACTTAAAATGGTTCTTGAAATTTGACCTTCGACGTAATTTAGTCTTTAAACTTTCAATTGACTTAAATTGTATCCTGAAATTTTGACCCGTGCTTCAGTTTGTCTCTTTCGACATTTTTCGTCACTGAAAAACTGACTTGACAATTTTGAATGACACGTGACACTGTAACTATTAGATGACATGGCCAAAATTTTCAAGGCATCAATTTAACCCCTCACAATTTAACCCCTCACAATTTTGAATTACAAGGACCTTGATTTGGGTGTGAATGGCCCGAATACAAGCTATATTGAAGCATAATCTTGGTGCCTCAAATATTTTAACCAGAACTTTAAGCGGCTAGTAGAAGTGAAGGCTAGAGTTGATCTTGGAAACTTTTTTAAGAATGAACAAAGCATTCCAATTGGCACTCCGTTAGGTTTTATGTTCAAATTTTGAGGGAATTAAATTGATGCCTTAAAAATTTTGGCCATGTCATCTAATTGTTACAGTGCCACATGACATTTAAAATTGCCAAGTCAGCTTTCCGGTGACGGAAAACGTCGAAAGGGCCAAATTGAGGCACGGATCAAAATTTGAAGGTATAATTTGAGTTAATTAAAAGTTTAAGGACTAAATTACGTCGGGGATCAAATTTCAAGAGTCATTTTAAGTATTTACTCGGTGTAACTCTATCTACCGTTTATATAATTATGAAACATCTTTTAGTACTTATTTAATGAAATAATAATTTTATCGGTATTAATCTTTATTTTCACTGAGAATAAATTATTATTTTTGGTTCTCAAAAGATATAATTTTTAACATAATACCCCGAAATAAAAAAATATTTTAACTTTCTAAAGATGATCTTAGATTGTTGATTAAAAATTTTAAATCAACTTGCATAGATTAGAATTTTCATGAAGCATGGTTAAAGAATTGAAGAAGTAAAGTTTAAGTTGAATACAATAATCATCAATTGGCTAGATATTGCTAGAAGCTAATGTTGGAAGTTTAAAGATTTTTGAAGAACATTCAAGAGAGTAGTATAACTACAACATTCTATAACAATGAAGAAGTTCAAAATCAAATTGAATTGGAATTGAAAGGAAGTTGCACTCATCACCTCCATACTAGAAGAATCATGATGTGCATTGAAAGGTTCAAGATTGATGACTAAGCTTAATGAAGAATTTTCAAGATGTGCTAGAAATTACTTATTTGAATAGTCAAAGTAAGAAGCAAAGTTGGATAAGTATGTGTATTAAGAAGTTAGTAGAATCATAAACTTTTAGTATGAAACTTTGCCTATATAAAGGCATATATGCCTTATGTATTTTGGTGTGTTCCATAATGAAATGTGTATGTTTTGAAATGTGAAAATTCTCTTCCTTGTTTTATGAGTGTTAGTGAGTTTGAGAGATGAAAAATATGATAGTGTCATTTATATGAGTGAGTGATTCTAGGGCCAATTAGTTGTGAGTATTATACTTACATAGATTGATAAAATGTATAATTTTTTAAACAGCAAATGACTCGCATATTTGTTCTAATTTTTTATAGAACATTAGAAAGGAAAAATATTTAGAACAAAGTAAAAAAAAAAATCGATTTTTAGAATTTTTTCAATTTACATTTGAATTTTTTTTGTCATTTATAAAAAAATCACTTAAGACAAAATACGATTTCATTATTTCAAAGATGATTTGTCAAAAATTAAAAACTCTAAGATAAAAATAATAATTTTCACTTTATATATTTTGTGCACTCTTTTTTGTTTTCCCCTTTGTCTTTCTTGTATCTGTACCTATTAAATGAACATTACTCAGTTTAGCTTTTATCAAAATCATTGGTTGTGAGGTTTCAAAAGCAAATGCTAATGGTATCATATTTTTTGTTTGTTCTATAATAAAATTATTTTTTGTTGCTAAGTCAAAAAATCCTGTCATAATTTTTTTTTTCTCAAAAGTTTAAGTATGTTGAAAGAGACGCATGAATTTTATTTCTCTAAATAAAATGCCTTTTCAAGCAAGATTTCTTTTGAATTTACTTAAATTTTTACATAAGTTTTTTTTTTATGCTATTTTTTTTAGAATTTAACTCTAGATCTTTTTGTCATAAAAATTCTAATACTATTATAAAATTATTTTTTTAAAAATTTAAACCGATAAAAAGAGATAAAATATTAAAAATTTGTCTTTTTTTAATTGCATAAAGAATCAAATTATTCATATATAACTTTTTCTTTATCAAAGAGAAACAAACTATAGAAATTGAAATTTTTGTTACAGATACTCGGTGTCTCAAACACCAGCTCACAATTCAAACGAATGTAATACTAGTTATTAGTTATTTTAATGAGGATTATGCTATGTGTATATCAAAATTAGTCATTAAAATTAGTCATCAGTATAAATACATGTTAGAATATAAATATACATTAAAAATAAATTAAATCACACATGTATTTATACACAAATATATTGGTGGCTGATTTTAGTAGCTAATTTTGGTATACAAATAGTATTTTCCTTTTAATGATGATTCCATTAACTTTTAATAATTATTTTACATTTTTTTTCTAACAAGACATTTCTATCAAAATAATATATCTAGTTGTGTAGTTTTAATACTTTTTTTAAATGAAGGGAAATCCAAGCTACAATAATCAATATAAGGTTAGGTTAGATGGTGCTAATTTTGTTATTTCCTACGTTGATAACTGTTTTGTTGAGAAATTATTGTTGAGATTATTTGTTAATTGATTAATTTTAGTTTAATTTAGTTTATATTTGGTTAGAATTTCAATTTCAATTTTAAATCAGTTTTAAAGTTAGTTTAGGATTAGTATTCTAATCTTAGTGGATTTAGGTTGATTAAATTAGGTTAGATTCAATACATTAGGTCTTAAATTGTTCAAGTATTTGGAATTGTCTAATTGTGTTAATTGCTACATTGATGACTGTTTTACTGAGAAATTGTTGTAAAGATTGTTTGCTAATTGTTTAATTTTAGTTTAATTTAGTTTATGTTTGATTAGAATTTCACTTTCAATTTTGAATCAATTTCAAAGTTAGTTCAGGGTTAGTTTTCTAATCTTAGTGGATTTTGGTTGATTAAGTTAGATTGGATCCAATACATTAGATCTTGAATTGTTGAAGTGTTTAGAATTGTCTAATTGTGTTAATTATTGTGTTGATGACTGTTATTTGCAGACATGTCAATAAGCAGAGGTGTTGCGGATTAGGCTGCTGATCATGGTCGGGATAGAGGGAGGATTTCTTTTAGTATCCCGAGACTTTTAAATCCCCTCCCTCTACTTAAACCACGCCGGTGACCCCATAGGTTGCGGGTTTAGAGGTCCAGTCATTCATCATGGTTCCTAACCCCAACTATGTGCCTCTGTCCAAAGCGGCAACGCTGCCTCCGACTGCTCAGTAACCGGCATCCACGACGACGCCGACTCGAGCGACGAATGCCGCGGCCCCGGAGTCCAGTCACGGAAGTGAGGCAGTAGCTGATGCCTCTCCACCACCTCCCACCACACGGTTGCGTATTTGGCCTGATGGCGGCAAGGGGTAAGTAACACATTCAATGCTCATATATTTTCTGTTTATGGTTATCGCTGAAAGTGCCTGAGTTGTTTCTAGTTTAGTTGATTTAAGTGTTAATTGTTGATTATTGTTTTCTAGTTTTCATGATTATGATTCCTGTTATTGCTGAAAATTCCTAAAACCTGATTCCTATTTAGTGGAATTAGGTTAATTTGAATTGCTGGTTATTATTTTCTAGTTTCCATGATTATGATTCCTATTATTGTTGAAAGTTCCGAAAACCTTATTCCTATTTAGTAGATTTATGTTGATTTGGATTGTTAATTATTGTTTTCTTGTTTTTAAGTATTAAGATTCTTAATTCCTGTTCTCTAGATTTAATTGTTACAACTGATTCGTGTTTGTGGGTTTTTGTTAGCTTTTTGCCGAATCCGAACGCATGTACTCACAATAAGATCCCCATTGAGACCAGGCAGTGCTGGTTTGAGAAATGGACGGTAATTAATTTCATTGTTTCTGTTTTAAATCTTTTTAGCTAGTTTAAATAATCTATCTTGTTTACCTAAATTTAAAGCTTCTTTGCTGTAATTACACTTCATTTGGGATGCTGAGCACGACCTGGCCATCCAGAAGATATTCGACTAAAGGATGGATCGGTAGCTCTAGTAGATGTTGGATGATGTTTGTCATGGGCGGGACCAGCAGATGCGCTGGCTCCGACCGGAGGTAAGAAGGGCATGTAAGCTCATTGGGAGACCGATGTGGGGTTCAGGCATCGGTGTCTCACTAATTAATCTAATAGGGCATTGACCAGGTTGTCCAAGTACACTGGTGGCTCGGCATCCTTCATGAAGACGAAGGGCAGGCTATTATGTAGTTCCTTTAATGTTGTTAATAACTTCATTATATTATCTATTTTGCATATTATTACTAGGCATTCTAATAATTTTGTATTTCAATGCAACTGATGTAGTCGAAGTCCTTAGAACGCAAGGCCACGTTAGCAGAGACGTTCAAGTACACCCACACGTTGAAGGAAAACAAAGCGAGATTTGTTTATCAGCGGTCTCAGGACCATAATGTGAGTAAGCATACAGTTGATTATCTTCTGCTACGAAATTATTAGAGATTAACTATATATCTGTCTTACAAATTATAGTAACTTGTGTTAATTGCACATGAGTCTTATAGATAGAGATTAGAGGTTGTGACTTAGCAATGTCAGCAATGTCAGCAATCTCAGCAAAGTGGGAACGACACCGATGATGGATCTGTGGCCTCAGTCGTCGACCCCAATGCGGTTTAGCACTAGACCGCCTAAGCCCGATACAAGAATCACATATACGGGATGGAGTCGTTCTTCATTAACATCTTCCACACCTTGACATTGAGGTTGTTCTCAGGCTCCGCCACCAATCGAGCCGTCCAACCCGAGGAAGCCGTGGATTTGAGGATCCAGGTGCAGGAGCTCTAGCGTAGCCTTCACCAACAGGCTCAGAAGTTTAACGATTATCAGGAGATCCTCACTCGCGTGACATCTATAGATGAGTTCAGGCTGGAGTTTAGGGAGTTGCTGGAGCAGATGCAGCGTATGGAGGCTCAGATGGAGGTGTACCAAATTTAGATGCGAACCGCTGGTATAGACCCTGCTGGTAGCAGCACCGTTGTTAGTGGCAGAGGTCCTGCTGCAGCTGGCAGCGGTAGCGCTGGTGGAACACGGACATCGTCACCACCGCATGCACCGCCGACTTAGGGCCACGGGAATGACGACGATGACTACTTGGACTTGTAGATATTATGTTTTTGTTTTATTGTTTTATACATTTATTTGGTGTACTTGACTTTTATTTAATTTGCACATTGTATTATTTATTTATTTTAAATAAAAATGATTCGTTATTTATGAATTGACCACTAATTATATAAAAAAATTAAATTTAAAATTAAAATTGACAATTTATCTTAAATTTGAAAAAAATTGACATTACCGTCAGAATTACCGTAGGAATAATCCAACAGTAACATGGCGCGAAACAACATGTTTTGGTGCCAACATTACCATCGGAAAAATTTGCCAGTAACCAATTGGTTTCTTGAGCTGGTAATCCGTCGCAAAATCTGACGGTAAACATTTACCGGCAAGGTTTATACTGTCTGATTATTTTTTTATGGTAAATTGGATATATTTAAAGAATCTGACGATAAATTCGACGGTACTCAACGTTTTTTTGTAGTGCACAAAATAAAATATCTTTATAACTTGACTACGAATTATAAAATATAATTTCAAATTTCAGCATCAAGTTTACATGACATTGTTAGCAACATGAAACAAACCTTCTCTTGAAGTTAATGACCTCATGAAGATTTATATTGAAGTAAACTTTGGAGATATAGTAAGTACTTTGAATATTAATAGAATTTCAGTACACATTGATCTTAAAAAGTTGAACCACCAAAATGAAAGGTTTCCCATCATCTCGATCAAGGTGGGAATGGACTTGGTCCACTAATTTCCCAAACATGTACACTTGATTTCATGTTTGTTGGGACAGAAACACATTAAACTACTCTAATAACAATCTTGAGATATGATACTCCTTCTCAATGGTGACATTAAGGTTACAAATACAAATCAAAGTTTATAACTGAAATAAGATTCTAAATTAAACATTACTTTAGGTTTTCTAATTGTAGTGCAATATGCTTGCTTTCCTCTCTCGTGCGTATAATCATCCCCTAGCCTTTTCCTTTCCAACAACCTCTCCTATATAATCTATATTTCACAAAATTTTGGTTAAAATTGTTAACTTTATCAAACTACTTCATTGAAAGAGGAGAATATGAAACTTTTTCATTTTAACTTACTAAATAGTAAATTTTTATAGTGACACTGTTTTTCTCAAGATCAGTAAAAGGACAAAATTTGAGAGGGTTAAAAGCAAAAGTCTCAATTAGTAGGACTAATACCTCAGTCTTTGTATAAAAACTAAGCATATACCTGTGTGGAGTTGTCCTAACCTTTTCATTGTTACTTTTAATAATAAAATTCTTCATATTATAAATAGCACACTCTTTTATCCTATGTCTGAATGTTGCCAAGCTTAGATGGTTGCAAAAATTCTATCACCCTGCAACACATGTTCAAACAACTTTTTAGGTAAAAATAGATTTGTTGCATTAAAAAATAGCATCCTAGATATTACAGTGCGGAATAAACATACATTCCCATCTTGCAAAACCAACTCCAAGCAGAACACCTCTTTTTCATTCTAGTGGTTGAAAATTTTATACAATCTAGCAAACTCCACAATCAACAACCAAGTAGACTTGGTGGGATTGATATCACTCACAAAATCTTGAAGCCATAATCTGAGCTTACACCAATTTCAAAATGACTCTTTGTAGGTAAAAATAATAATATATTTGGAATGACCCTGAATATTAGTTGTGTAAATAACCCTTAATTTCCTACTATTTATACATGTGGGATTAAAAACATGCTAACTTTTTAAAACATCTCCCAAGAGAGCCAAAGTGGGATGTATCATAACCTTGGGCCACTCACTGGTAGATGCACAAAAGGTAGCTTTGTTCTCGCTATATACACACGGTCCTTTCACATACTCTGTAACAGTTGTTCTGTACTGGGTTCTAACATGTTGTGTCCTAAGTTACAGTGATCTTCAAGGCTTCAACATGCGTAGGAAGATTTTTTGTTTGGATATGTAATTCAAATTTCACTGCAGCTCTCTCGACGAGGTTTGCAACATGGCTCCTTTATGAGAGAACACTGTTGTTACCTCGTTTAGTGAATTCCTTGATTTGTGAGAAACCCTCCTCTTAGAATGCCTACCTCCCGAGTTCATTATTCTCCCAACCATGGCCACGCGTCGCATCTTATGAAGACCCTAAAATTGTTCTTTTGGAGAAAATACTGTAGTTGACTCTTTTAGCGCTTTGCTTCATTCACCAGAAGCACTCCTCATAAAAAATTGTAGAGCGAATGTTGTAGTTGACGTTTATACATAGGTTTAATTTTTTCCAAAGCCTACCCACATGTCGTCACCAGCAAATTTTGACAATATGCTAATTTTAGAGGGAGCACTATTGTTCGTTTTGTGGACTGCTTAACTATTATATATTAGAGCAAATGACCTAAAAAATGAATTGAAAATCAAATTTACATAGATCCCCTAAAATAAAAAACGTTACGTGCATGCCCTCATACATAAATTCATGTGAATCGAATTAGGTTAATTCGATTTAGCCATTTCAACGGTAAATTGAATCAACAAGATTCGAATTGCTAGTGATTTAACTAAATCGAATGAGCTTGGATCGATTTAATAGGGTTTAAAGTATGCCCATAATAAATCGAATATGTGAGCTTTGAATTACATCCATGATTTTTGCTCATAGTAATTCAAATTGGGTAAATTCAAATTATAGCACTTGTCCGTAATAATTTTCATTTTAAGAAATCTATGTAATTCTACTTCAATTATTTTTTATGTGATTTATCCTATGTATTATATAGTTATATATTTTATAATGAGTTAGTTTTGTAGAGGATTTATAAAAGAATCTAACAAATTTGAAATTATATATATATAAAGAATTTAATTTTGTTGTATTGTTTGTATAAAGTAGTTTTACATATAAATCAATTACATAATACAAAAATAACTCAAGTTTATATTAACCACTTGAATACTAATCCAAAAGAATAAATATAATTGAACGATTGTGTAAATTATTTTACACCGTCGTATCAAATATCTAAAACTCAACAATTTAATAAGTTTTAACCAGGATTTCTTTTAATTGTGTTCCTAAAAGATTTCTTTTAAAGTATTTCATTAACAGGATTTATAGTACTTATTTTATAGGTAGATACTATTATAAAAATTTTATAATTGTCTTTATATGAAGATATTTTTTTATTATTAGATAATAAATTGTAAGATTTGATTTTGATATATTATAAAAGTGTCATTTTTTAAAAGTATGACTAAATAAATAAAAATACATTTTTAACACAAAAATTTTCATAAAAAAATATTTTTAGTATCTGGGAGATTTTGTCAATCAGAGATCAGATTCTTCAAATTACTCGTTTAACGTTTTAGGTATTCAACCAAAATACAAAACTATTATAAAAAAAAATATAAAATACACAAAATAGAACTAAAAAGTAGTTAACTTATCATCTTATTATGATATAAATATATGAATTTAATTTTGATGTACTAACAAAAAAAAATTTTACACAGTTATTCAATTATATTTGTATTTTTTTAATAATATTCACACAGTTAATATAAAAATATTATTATTTTTTTTGACATAACGTNGATAAAAGACTTAAATATAGATTACACATTTTTCATTGTGATTTTATTTTCCAGAGTCTTCTTTGGATGCCTCGTTGCCTTGTCACTGCTCATAGCTCTCCCACTATCAAAGCTTTTGTGAATTGTTACTCCCTAGTTCCTGTAACGACTATTTTCTTCCTTGAAAAGAATAAAAACAAAAGAGACGCGCGTGATTTGACAGACATAAATAGCATGGGTTAACCCCGTTACGTCCTCTTTAAACTTTCAATGGAAACGCCGTTTTGTTCTTACTGTACTGCTCAATAAAATAATAAAATAATAACATTAATGTTACATGACCAATCCATGTTTTCATTTTAGACTAGTATTTTGCACCTCCATTTAAAAATATTTATATACATAAATACATAAGTTATATTTATATTTATTAAAATTTATATACATAAATTAACATAATTTATATATATATTAATATAAAATAAAACTTCTTAAAAAAATATATTTAAGAAAGATTTCTTTTTGTCGCCTAACTTTCATGCAGGATGTTAACAGAATAGAAATGGAAAAGTATAGATAGACAATAAAAATATTAAACAATATGAACAATAAATATATCGAATGTTCAATTCAATATGTATACGGATAATAATCTAATATTAAGATTTAGGTAGATAATTTAAGATATAGTGTATTTTTACTTTATTGGACCAATTTTAAAGTTTATTATTTACAAAAATTATTTTCTATCTAAAATAATCCTTAATTTAAATATAAAATAAAAAAGCATTATTATTTTCTTAGAATTTCTGAACCATTCATTAACTATTTTATTTTCAAATTACAAATTTTCGAGAGGCCGACACCAAAGCGGGGCCAGGCCACCACACTATGATAATTGATACTCTCTCTGTATCTCATTATATTCCAACGTTATATACACAATCTCTTGATATAGTTCTTCTCTCTGTTTGTTCCTACTTACTACTAATACAGTAATTAATACCACTATATTCGTATTTTAATTCTCATATATATTCCATTTCTTTTTCTCTTTTCTCCCGTCTCATCTCTCACTCACTCTGTGACGCACCACACCATACTCCTCTTCTCTCTTTCACTCTCACTCTCTCTCTTTCTCTCTTTCTCTCTCTTGCATCTCCACTCTAACATGGCTGCTTATCTTATTGTTCTGCTTCTCTTCGCCTTCACTTCCTCTTCAAGTATGCATATCTTACAGCACCTTTTTCATCACACTTGTTTTCTTTCTCTGTATTTGTTGCTTCATTTCAGCTTATTATTAAGCTAACGTGCCGTTAGATCTATGCTAGTTTGCCGTTTAATTTGTGAAACTAACAAGATCTCGAAAAACGAATTAGGCGGTGGGGGTTTGTGGTGCGTATGCAAGGACGGAAGCGACGCGATGCTACAGAAAACATTGGACTACGCGTGCGGTGCAGGTGCAGACTGTAACCCACTGCACCAGGGCGGTCCCTGTTTCCAACCTAACACCGTTAGGGCTCATTGCAACTACGCCGTTAACAGTTACTTCCAGAAGAAGGGCCAAGCTCAAGGCGCTTGTGAGTTTGCCGGAACAGCCACCACCGTTACATCTGACCCCAGTAACTACTCCTCCCCTCCTCCTTAAAATAATGTAAAAAAAAATAAAAATAAATTACAGTAGCTTACTTATTTTATTTATTTTTTTAAATTATTTTTAATGAGCAGGCGCTAGTGGTTGTATGTACCCTTCAGCAGCCAGGTATGTGCAACATTCATTTCATTTCTGACTCTATTTTATTTTTTACAGAATGAGTTTTACATTTTACTGATTCTAGTAGAATAAGAGGATAAGAGTTCCAAATAAGAAAAAATGTAATTGGTTAAAAAAATCGTTTCTGAGCATGCTGATGGGACTAGTGGTGAGTGGTTACTTTTACTTTTGTTTCTCGTAATGGGAACTGAGGGGCACTTTGGTAGATTTATTTTATTTTAATTTATTTGTTTGTTCGGTCACAAAAGAGAGGGTTCTCTTTTATTAGGGTTTGGGTGTGGGGCATGGCATGCATTAGTGACTAGTGCTGCATCACTTTGCAATTGGCATATTCGTACTACCGTAAATTATTTCTAACGGGTAACAATGCGATAGCATTTCAATTTTCAAATTAAATGGTTAGGTTACACGGGCAATTATAATTAAAATAGTAAGTATTGGAAAATGAAAAATATTTTACATGTTATAAGGTGTGTACTATATATATATATACAAATCGGAACAACATCCTCGATTTCGTTTAATGTCTGCAAACTTTATATTGCTGCAAATATTTTTTATTCGTATATTTAAATATAGCGAATCGTAATCATAGTGGTGTTATTAAAATGATCATGTGTTAAAGCTTAATGATTAGCTTAGTAAAGGTAGTCAAAATAAATGATCAATTTAGCTGGTAACATACTAGCGTGTATCTTTTGATGATTTTTTTTAATTGGAGAATATGTTGGGGTAAATTTATTAGAGAGATGTTATGCTGAGAATTATTCCGGCTGTAGTGTCATTAAAAAATTTTTGAGTGGAGGGATTTCATATTCGCTGCTAAGATCTTTGTGCATCTTTCATTACACTAAAGTACAAAAAGACAGGGTCAGGATTATAAATAATTTGAAGATAGTTACCCAAGCTGCAATGACTTTTACGAAAATGAAAATACAAAAAAGGACATTGATTCGGGATAATGACCTCACATGAGGTCATGAAGACGGGTTTGATTTGAATGCCAAAAAGAATTTGGTTTTTCCATAATCCGATTTATATTACTTGTGATTAGCAAATAATCTATTATAAAATTATCTTAGCATTTTGCGTAATTATTTATTTAATGCTTTTAAAAAGATTATTTTGGTGTTCCAACTCATTGGCCATTTATTGGTGGTGGAAAGGGCCGTTGCAGTGAGGCGGTGAACAATTTTAACTTGTTGAAAAATGCCGCATTAATGGGTCCCATTGCATAAGTAAAGCTTGAATCTCTTTCAAATAAAAGAAAAAGGATCGAGCTCTCTTTATTAAAAGACAAATTTGTCCTCACTCAATTCCTATCCCCATGCTCTGTTGCTTGGCCTTGGTAGGGAGTGGGTCTGTGGGTGCACTTAATTATGTCAAAAAATGTGGGACCCAATGCAAGGTGGGAGTGTACTGTGTGTGTACCCACTAGACCATTAGTCATGTTGTCATTTTAAATTTTAATTTATTTACTTCTTATTTTTAGATTTTTTTTTCCCTTAAATTTTGATATTTGATGATATGGGGTAAAACAAAAGCCAGATGGACGTAGCAGGCACTTGTCTTGAGATACGAGCCAACAAACTTTTGGAATTGGAGAGTTCAGATTTTCTTGATAATCGTGTATGACTAGTCTTTTCCAGATTTTCACCGTTTTACACATAGAAGCTAGTAGTAAGCTGGGCCTGGGCTGGCCCTCTATTTTTTACCATTGAAGTTTGTGTGTGTCTTTCGGTTGATGTCCAATGCATTTTGATTCAGATAAGTTCTACCAAGAACAAAAAGACATGTCTATCTTTTCGAGTATTTTAAGAGTATATTTAATATGGCTATGTTAATAAATACACTAAGATATTTTTTAAGAATACTATAAATAGAAATTTTGAATTAAAAGTATAAGATCAGTTTTCTAAAAGGAAGATATTGACAGTGATAAAGTAATTTTAATCACTTTCGAATTAAAATAGTATAGTTAACACGTGAAAGTAAGTTATATATTCAATAGTAATTTAACTCATCTTTCATTTTATTAATTTATTCACTTTAGATTTTTTTTTCCCCTCTAAAATTATAAACTTTTTTTTCAATATATTTAATGTATTGATAATGCATTAGGAGAGGAAAGATCTTTTATTTAAATTTTCTTAACCATTGTTCTTCGACACAGTAGCAAATTTCTATTTAATATGTATTTTAAAACGTACAAATAAAACATTGATTAACGCTTATAAGCTGCTTCTTTTATGCTAGAGCTGTTATTATTATATCAGTATTATGATCTTGAAAAGGCAATTTAATGCTTAATATGGAAGTAGCTATTCAACGTTTTATAGTTGGAATTATTGGATTAAAAGGTAAGGAGCTCTCCATAATTGGTGGCATGGCTTAATGAGGGTTGAGTCTCACCAACATTCTGATTTAACTTAATTCATCATCATTTTCCTTTTTTTTCTTGGTTGGGAATCATCTCAAATTCTCAATGTTGAATGTTTATATTCATATATTTGCTTTATAATATATATATTAACTAACATGGTACTTAGTTCAAAGTACTTGCCATAACAACAACAATTTATTCCGTTAAAGATTGTGTACAAATAGCAATTCCTAAGGTTTAGATATTCTTTCTTTTCATAGCTTTAATCAGAGGCTTAAGGGTGTGTGTGGCTAGGAGCTAAAACTATTTACATGTGACTCTTGGTCCCATTTCCTATGCAGTGCTGCAGGCACTAGTTCAACACCTATGACAAACACACCATCAATGGGCACTTCCACTGGAACAAACCCATCAAGTGGCACAACCAGCACGGGCACTGGGACGGGCACTGGCACCGGGACGGGCACTGGCACCACTCCATACAGTACAAGCCCTGTACTAGGAGGGATTGGCAGTGGCGGCATGGGGCCTTCCGGATCCGGCATGAATGACGAGAGCCATGGTGGGGTTAAACTTGTTAACAATTATTTGCTCTCTGCATTCTCAGTAGCTCTCTTTTCTGCATTCTTTATGGTTTGGTGAGGTTGATAGAGAGACAGAAAAAATGGCCATGACTCTAGTCTTGGGTGTTCATGTTATGTTGTATGTCGCTGTGCATAGAGTATGCATGTGTTGTGTTGTATTTTTTGTATTTTATTTTATTTTTCTAGGTGTTGAACTTGAATCTTTAGCTTTTTTACCTTTTTCTTTTTTCGTTTTTTCACCTCTTGGTTAAGTAAGAAACGAAGATGGGCTTATGGCTAGTATGGGACTCATCATCTGTTTTGGACCTAAAGAGGTTACTAGTTAATTAATTAATTAATTTGATATGATTTGGGCTCCACTTATTGTTAGACTCTTAATCAGCATGAAATACATGATTTTGACTTGGAGCGCCTGTGTCAGTTTCAAGTATTATGAAGCCATAATATATATCATTTAATTGGACATTAGAAGCTAAGATTAACATATAACTATTTGCACTTTTTTAAATGATTAATATTGTGTATCTTATAATGATTGTTAAATTTTATTCGTGTGTAGTTATGTAGTTACCAGCATGTGCTTGCAAATATTTTGTCTTAGCATTATGCTACATGATCATCAGATATATTTTGTATCAATACGACCAGGATCCTGATGACAGCTCTATTTGTTTATTTAATTTTGAATATTATAAGTTCAGACCAATAATCATGTTAATCAACACTAAGGATTTGTGCTACTAAAACCATGATAATAAAAGACAAGGGAGTCACGGAGCACATTATAAATGAATTCAGGCCCTACAATAATACACCTAAGGGAATTATTATGCCCAAGAATGATAACTGATATGATCAATATCAATGTCATTAATCAATTTTAGAAATTGGTAACTAAACTCGTGATCTGCCTTCTTTGGAATTGGGTTATAAGGGATAAAAATTTGTTTATTGGGTCTCCTAAGCTAATGAGTGGATTCTGTGGCGAGGTCATACCATAATGTCGAACCATTTTATATTGCTCTTTTTCGTTATCAGACACCACACTTCTAGGATCCATTAATACTCTTGATAGGGTGTTCGCAGTGCGGTTTGGTTCGGTTTTAAAGGAAAAAGTCATCCGATCCGAACGCTTAATTTATGTGCGGTGCGATTTGGATTGGATGAACTTTTTTTGGAAATCCGATCCGATTACAAGCGGTTTGGATCGGTTTGGATTTGTGGTTTTTTAAATAAAAGAATTAAATACATATAACAAGTCTCAACATCAAATTTTAAATAACCAACAATGAATAACAAGTCTTAACACTATCTTAAAAAGTCAACGATAACATAACAATAGAAATAAAATTATAGGTCAGTTAAAATAGATAAATAAATAATATTTTGAACATAAAATATTTATTAAATAATAATAATACATGAATAATAGAAAAATGTATAACAAAGTGAACATGTTATAAGTATAATTATAAATATAATAATAAAATAATAATATTATAGCACATTGTGCGGTTTGGATTGGATTGGATCGGTTATGAAAAATAGATCCAAAATCCGATCCAATCCAGCGGTTTGTAAAAAATACAATCCAATCAAATCCGAATTAGTGCGGTTTTAATCGATTTTCGGTTTGGATTGGATTGGATGAGCGGTTTAATTTGGATCAGTTTGGATTTGAACACTCCTAACTCTTGAGATTGAGTTCTTGTTTAGTGTCAAATTAAATCATGTCTTGAAATAAGTTGTAACTTCGCAGTGCCTAAAATTTGAATATTTTCTCATCTTTATAAGCTTGCTGCAGATCCAGTTCCTGTTAGTAGTCCTATTTTTGTCCTTTCTTGGATAAGTGTGGTCATCGTTAAAGGTTTTAATTTGCTAACACGTGTCCTCATGGTGCATAAGCCACCTATAGACATTCCTTAACGTTACAAATTACTTTGCACCTTATGTTATCATTTTTAACTAGCTTTATACTCCTACCCTCTTGAATTGTGTATTTCCTCACAACTTCTCTAAATTCCCACTTGGTTCCGAACTTCATGCTAATCTCAAGATGCAACTCACCAAACCTTGCACCCTCCCTAAACAGTGGACATGCCTCTTCAGAATCATATCTTTCTTCCAGCTCATCTTCTAAATTTGGAAGAGTCTTCATCTCCTCTAAGTGCCAAGAATTGGTGCCATCTAAGTCAACACCTGGATCTAGTTTGTCCTCTGCACCTTCAGCAACACTACCGACAAATCCAAGATCAACTTCATCATCACTCACCTCCTGAACCAAACCATTGTCTTCAAGCAATATCTTCTCCTTCCCTTTAGACAGTGAATTAACATTTCTGGATTGCATGTTTGTCTGTACCTTGTTTCTCCTAATCTTACTCCCAGTCTTGACATCATTTTCTACAACATCAGAATTAGAGGAACTTTTTTTATCATGGCCTAGCCTAAACAGGTTATCTTCTTCACTGTCAGAGGAGTTAGAAGACACTTCAAAGAGAACTTCATTGTTAAAGACTTTGTACAAGGTCTCTTGGATATACTTTGGTGGGCTGGCTGATTATGGTGGGTTTGGTGGGCTTAGTGTACTAGATGGTTCTAGTGGACTTAGTGGGCTTAGTGGGCTGGATGCCTCTAGTGGGCTTCGTTGCCTTGGGAGAATTGGTTGTCTTGGAAGGATTAGTGCTGTGTGTATAGATCTTGGGCTGGTTTGGAGTCCTTGACACTAGTGGTGGCTGTGTGACTTTGGATGTGGTGTGAACTTTGATTTTGAGTATGATGGTTGTGTGTTTCTTGGAGATGTCTTGTTTTTGAAGGCATAAGTCTCATTTTGGGGGAGAATCACATCAGCCTCTGTAGTAGTATTACACCCCTCTCCACTATCATCATCCAAATACATAACCGTGTTATCTTCCTCTAAGACTTCTGGCACTGACACTCCATGATCGAAATATACATCAATCACTCCTTCATTTCTCCTAGGACAATTCACTATCTCTCTTATTTTCTTGTCACTGTTTACGTTTCTCAATCCATTATCCAAGCCTTTTTCAGAAACATGCTACAAACAATGCTTTATGTCATTGTACCCAAGCTCCTTATGGTAGTTCCGTATGTAGAAGACATCTAGAGTATCAGTGTCTAGATCACATAAACATGCCTTGTTGTCTAGAGAATATACCAATATCTCTTCTGTATTTTTTTTAAGTCACCCCATGATGAAACATGATGTCCAACCTCTCTTTCATCTGCAAGAAATTCAAAATTTTTACTTAACACAAGCAAATTTTATTGAACTACTAATGCATTATAAAAAAAAGCAGCATCAACACCATACGAACACATATATTTTCAATTCTATATATATCGTTCATCATATCCCTATTTCATTTGGGTAAAATAGAGCAACTCCACAAAAACCCCAACCAACCTTCAAACCATAGAAACTAGAATGACAACAAAACGAGTAAATCTCAACCACACTAACAACTTGCACATCATAAAGAATCAACATTGTATTGGAAATCCAACGTAAAAAAAAAGATTATCTTGAGTCTGATCACAATGTCGGAACTTCGTGCTTCTGGTGGAGGAGGGGAACAACTAAAAGGGTTTTCAGTCTGATTACTTCTTCTCAAATTTTTCAACCCAGCAAATAGAACCCTACGACAATGCCATTAATGAAGAAACGAAGATGAAGTGAGAGGGTAGAAGAAGAAGAGACAAGTGAAGTGTTTGTATTGGAGAGGAAACTATTTTTCATGCTAAATTTCATCTAAACGGCGTCGTTCTTTGTACACAAGGGCGCCAAACCAAAATGACGACGTTTTGGACCCATCCAGCATGGTAAAACGACGCCACATAAGCGCTCCGGTTATGACTCATCACCAGAAATATGTCCAGGGACCACTATGAGTGCTCGGAACTCTATCTGGAGGCTACTATGAAAAAATTTGGATCTTGAGGATTACATTGAGTATTCACGCGAATCTCAAGGACTATTATAAAAAAATTTTCCAAAAATTTTAGTAAAAAAATTATACAATAATATTTATATTAAAATAAAATTTGTAAATATAATTATTTTTAAAATTTGTTATTAATATGTAAGACTACATATAGTTAAAGTTAACTAAAAAACTAAATTTGATGTTGGTTAAAAAAAATTAGTTTAGGTTGATAAACTAAACTAATTTTAAATAATAAAATTAACTGTTAACTAATTATAAAATTAATAAATTAGTTTTTCGACTAAATCCCTATTTTGGCACTTGAGATTCACGCGACTACTCATTTTAGTCCCCAAAATTTAAAATTACCTATACTGGTCCTCTAGATTCAAGTTCGGGCACCAATATAGTCCCTTGACACTTTTTGGCGATGACTAGGCAAACGGAGTGCTGAGATCTCACCCTCCCTGCCACGCTGGATGATAAATAAACAACATCATTTATCCTTAGCGCCCAAACAAGTCAGAAATTAAAAATAGTGAAGGTAGAAAAGAAGAAGAATACTTTATTTTGGGTCTCCATCGTTTTTTCTCCCTTCATATACAAAGTGACGACATTTCTGACTTGTTTGGATGCCAAAGGTAAACGGCATCATTTACTCATCATCCAGCGTGGCAGGAAGGGTGCCATCTCAGAACTCTGTTTGCCTTGTCATCGCCGAAAAGAGTTGAGGGATCACATTGGTGTCCGGACTTAAATTTGGAGGACCAGTATAGGTAATTTCGAATTTTGGAGACCAAAATGAATAATCGTGTGAATTACAGGAACCAAAATAGGGATTTAGTCTAATTTTTTACATAAAAATTATTTTTAATCTAAAACTAACTTTTTTTTTCTTTTTGAAAAGTAGGTTAAGACATTAGAGGCAAAAGTGTCACTTTGCACCTCTCATTAATGGCGTGCACAGTTAACAAGGTAATTAAAAGAAGAACATGTGTGACGTTACGAAAAGACGTGAGGTTTTAAAAACACGTCGAGTGCCCGACTTACCTCAGAAAGGCGATTTACCCAACGTACCACCAATGCTTGAACCCGACCTCGTAAATGCCTGGACTTAAGCAGGGGAACTGTTTATACCCGGATCTGAAAACATAAAGTTAGACTCAATAAGAATAAAAGCCCACCCAAAAAGGTAGTCTCATCTACTTACCCAACCTCATAAAGGTCGGGCACGACAAAGGTAGTTCAATCCTACTTATCTGAATAAGTAATTACCTCCTAAGATATCTCTCGCTTATCTAGAAGGGAGATATCAACAAGTTTCCTATCAAGAAGGAATAGCCATCTACCATCAAAGGTAGAACTACTCTAAAAAAAGTGGTTACCCATTCTACTATAAATACATTGACACTCTCAGATATATTTTAGACCCAATCTATTAAAACCTGCTTAAAATTTTTGCTAACTTAAGTATTGGAGTCTCTTACAGATACCACCTCCACCTCCTCATGAGAAAATCGGACGGCAGCACTTCAGCATCAACACAAAGTCAGACGCTGCCTCAAAAGGAGATTGGACCTCACGTTCAGACCCAAATCACTATTTCAGATAACCCTAAAAAAATACATAAAAAAATAAATATCATTTGTATTTTCATAAATTGTATGATACTTTTAATTATTAATAAGTAACAATTAAAGTTTATGAAAAGAACATATATATTAATATATTAGTATAGGAACCGTAAGAACATGTATATTAGTATACGAATAGTAAGAATTATATATTATTAGGATTTTTTTTTTACGGTATTTTTTAATCTGGTAGGTTAAGGATTAATCCACTACAGTACTGAGTTTCATTTAAGAATTTGTCATTAGTAAGTGGATTGCTGCATGCATAAGGCGAGATTCGAACCCTCCAATACTTGCTTAAGTGATCTGGTGAACTAATCACTGGATCAACCCAACTTGGTTTATATTATTAGAATTATGATGTGTATATATGTTTTTAAATCAATTAATGAAAGAAATATATATATAT
>NC_029772.3:103603329-103604853 GCF_000817695.3 Arachis duranensis | reverse complement strand
TATATTCTAACATTCAATTTAATATTATTCAATGGTATATTATGTAAAGTTTTTACATACATATTTTATTTTATTTTTATAGGTATCATCTTATTAGGAATGTCAAGGTAACATTCAAATATAAATTTTAAAAATTTAAAGTTCTACTTTATTATGGACTGTAAAATAATTTAAAACACAGACACAGAAAATTCTAATCAAAATGATTTTAATTGACAAAGAAATAATTGTAATTTTTATATCAATAATAAATCAATTATTTATTTTGTATAATTCTTAATTCTTTTTTTTATATTATTTTATAAGGATGGCCTATATAGTGCACATACAACTAAAAAATTTAAATATATCTCTATTTGAGAAAAAATATCTTAAAAATATTTTATGATCAACCTTGGTGTTAGTTAAAATAAGATTAGGTTGAAACCAACTAGACATGAATATAGAATTTAATTAAGGAATGAAATCATTTTGTACTCACTTGAAGATTTTTTAATTTTGACAAATTCTTTTTTTGCTTTGAACCAAACAAAAAAATATTCCAAGAGAAAAAGATGATTCATATTTGATAGTTAATAGTTATACAATTATATTAAATTAGTTAGAGGACTGAGACTCAATATTGTGTTTGATGGCCAAAGACTGAAATAAAAATTTTATTCTAAAAACACAATCTTAGTTTTTTCACTACCTCCAAAAAGTTAAGACATAATAGACTGAAATTTTTGAAAATGGAAACTGAAACTTTATAACATTTTTTCTCAAAAATTTTATTATTTAACTTTTTTAAATTTTAAATTCATCTCTCAATTTCTATATTTATTTTAAACTAAATATAATACTGAGATATAATTCAGTCAGTACACTTTATAATAAATATAATTAAGTCTTTGTTTTTAATTGGGAAAAGAAATTTAAAAATTTATAATAAATTTATTAGTGCTGTATTTTTTATTGTCCATGAACTTGATGAATTACAAAAAATTGAAATAATTGTGAAATATTTTTAAATTTGATGTAATAAGTTATTTTTAAATTTGTCTTAATATGTTATAGAAGTGAATCTAAATTGAGATTCACATCTTGTGAGAATTTTACAAAGCAATTCATCGAATATATGTATAATCACATAAATAAAAAAATATATTAAATAAGTTAAATATATTTATAAAATATTTAATAAAATAAATATAAAAGAATATAAAATATTTTTTCCATCATTGTAAGGTTCGTCTCCTTATATTTTCATCTTGATGACAATATCAGAAAAATGAGTATGATGTTAAGTAATCAAACCATGGGTATGCTAATTCTCTTAACTATGTGAGTGGAGCTATAACCAAATCTTTTTAAAATAAAACATCGGTTTTGGTCCAATTAAAATTAAAGATAGTAAAAACAAGGGTTTAGCTATGTTAATAAGTTAAAGTTTTAGAATTCTTAACCTTAATAAATATAAACTAAACGCATTAAAAATTTAAATATTATATATTTTTATAAATTTTTTTCAATTGATAATCTTGA
>NC_029772.3:103602544-103603279 GCF_000817695.3 Arachis duranensis | reverse complement strand
TGTCATAACCAAATCCTAAAAACAAATATAAAATATAACTTTTTGTCTTGTCTCTCCCTTTTTTTTTTATCCTAATCCATTTCATCAAGCATAATTCATAGTAATATATACACTACAACAGTATGATCTAGTTAATTGTTATTATTATTATTGTTTAAAAAAAACGGATCTGCTACACATACAAGCCTACAAGCAAACAAGTTGGCCCAGCCCAAACAGAAATCACGCGCATGAAGAGAGATAAGATGGCGCGTCAAAATCACGCGCTCAACATTCGAACGGTTACGTATGGCAGACTCTTCCACTTCTCAAGGCGCTTTCAAAACAACGAAACCCTATCATTTTCGAGCGAAAATCAAGTTTCAAAATATAGAAATCGTAGTTCGAAAACTGCATCAAAACACCATCAACCTCTCTGTGAAAAATCTGAAGAAAAAACAAAGCAACAATACTCAACGTAAGTCCATTAAGATACTGTATATTTTACTTTTCTTCTACGTCGTTCTTCTAGGGTTTACTATTACTCTTACTTCTTTGTTATACTGTTCTAAGTTATACGTCGTTCTTCTAAGTTCTACGTCGTTCTACGTTGTTATTCTAAGTTCTCCTGCTATTTTTGTTGATTTTTGGGGGTTTATTCCGTAGATTCGGGGGTGTAAACTGCTTAACCTTGAAATGTGGCTTGATATTGAAGCATGGTTGAGTGATATCTGACTGATATCTATATGGATGTAT
>NC_029772.3:103600098-103601961 GCF_000817695.3 Arachis duranensis | reverse complement strand
GAGATCTATTTCCTGAGAAAGTTGACTATAAGAAACTTTCTGATGATGACAAAATAATTTATAGAAGATTCCAGGGTAAGACCCTCAAAAGTCTTACCGATGAAATGATGGAAATCGGCGTTGGCAACGAAGAGGAACGCCTGATGTTCAAGAGGATATTCATCCTCTACATACAGATGGCGTTCCTTTTGCCAACGACAATAAACAAAATATCGCCCGTGCACCTGGTGCCAATTTTTAAGATGGACGGCATAGAGGAGAGAAACTGGGGGGGGGCATGTTTTGACCTTCATGATCAAGGGCATAACAGACTATCAAGAGAAGAAGAAGAAGGCAATCAATGGCTGCCTCTTCGCCCTGATGATAATCTACTTTCACCTTTCAAAAAACAAAGGCAAGAACAGGGATGAAAGACCACCAAAGCCATGGATTGCCAACTGGACTAAGGAGCAGTTGGTGAAAAGAATGAATGAAGAGAGAGAGGAAATTTTGGTGAGTAATCATAATAAGTTGGTGTACTTTATTTACCCGAATGGTGCTAACTAAAATATCTCATGTTTCAGGAGATTCTGAATTTGGCAGAGACAAAAGAAAAAATGAGAAAAAAACAAAAAAAAAACAAAAAAAATAAGAAATAAAAAAAACAAAAAAAAGGAAGGCGAGCTCAACATCGTCTTCGGAGACAGAAACTACTGACAATGACACTTCTACCTCTGACTCTGAGGCTCAAGAAGACTCGGAGGATTCGGGAATTAAACACCCCAGCAAAAAGGGGAAAAAGTAAGTACCATACTTGGGTGTAATTTATTTTTCGGTTTGGGTGTATTTTGTTTGTCCACGTTGGGTGTATGTAGCTTATTAAGCAGGGTGTGTTTCGTTTGTATTTTGGGTGTATATTGTATATTTAGTTGGGTGTATCTCGTGAATCCATTTGGGTGTATTTTTAGTATGTTCTAAATGACAATTGTTTGCCTTGCAGAATGGACTCAAGAAAAAGAAAGCAGAGGCAAGAGGAGTCAGATTCTGATTCAGAATCTGAATCTGAACCAAGTGATGAGTAATGTCCTGAAATTATTACTCCTTTCTTTTGGCTTCTTTATAAAGATTTTGTGTATTAACTGAGGTGTCTTTTATTGACTTATAGGAGTGAAGAATCATCACCGGGGAAGAAGGAGAAGAAAAAGAAAAAAACAAAAACAACACTAAAAGAGTAAGCACTTCTTTCATTAATATTCTATGATAAAATTAATTTTTTATTTCTGATGGTACTGTTTTTTTTTCCACCCAGAACACCACAAAAAAAGAAAAAATTAGTTGTGGAGGATTCACCTCCTGAAGAAGATCAATACTTTTATGGATACAGTACCTCGTAAGCTATACTACGGTCTATCATCGTAATTATTTTTGTTAACGTCTTATTTTATGAATGTAGTGAGACATATGAAATATCGAGTGACGAACTTGATGAATTGCTAGGGGAAAACGTACATAAATCTGCTGCAGAGGGGTATGTCTTGCTGTGCTGTGTATTTGAGATTTTGGTGTCTTTTGTTTGCTAATAATTGTATCTTGTTTCGCAGGGACAATCAAGCTGACCTGCGATCGACAGAAGGTCGCTATGTGTCCTCTGAAACGTAAGAAGCTTTATTATTTAATAAAATCTTGTTATCATGATTTGGATGTATTCTGTGAAACAATATGGGTGTATTTTGTGGATCAAGTTGGGTGTATCTTGTTTACTAAGTTGGATGTATATTTCATTTGAATAACATGAAATCTGTTTAGACTACCGGCTGTGAACTTGGGAAGTGATGATCCTTCCTCTCAAGGACGCACAGAACAGAGTAGTGTAAACCAGCCATC
>NC_029772.3:103595145-103596541 GCF_000817695.3 Arachis duranensis | reverse complement strand
TGCTTGCTCCCTGCTTCCGAGGCAATTATCGTACTGTTTGACGAACTGAATAAGCGAGCTGTTCCGGGTGATGTACTTGTTAAAAAATGAATGCATGCTCTCGCTCCTTTGTGTGCTTCTCATCCCTGCCCAGAAGTGGTGGTCCAGATAGATAGGAACCCATATGTGACGGTCTTCGTACAAATCTGCATAATACACCCAAACACACACAGTAAAATACACCCGAGTGATCATACAATTTACACCTCTGCTGCAGATTTTAAAAACACATTACCTGAAAGCCACTTGTTGTCCGCAAGACCAAAATTCACCAGAAAATCGTTCCAATTCATATCGAATGAGTCTTTGCTGTGAGAGTTCCAAACAACATGGCTCATTTCTTGTTCGATATCGGCATGTCCCTTGTACCCGTTTAATTTGCTTGGAATCTTCTTCATGATGTGCCAAATACACCAGCGGTGAACTGTTGTTGGCATACAGGCCTCTAAAGCCCTTTTCATTGATGCGCACTGATCGGTGAGAAACCCTTTCGGAGTGTTTCCTCCCATGCAACGAAGCCAGCATTGAAATAACCATTTGAATGATTCAATTTCTTCGTTCTTCATCAAAGAGCATCCGAGAAGTGTTGACTGACCGTGATGATTCACCCCGACAAAAGAACCACAAACCAAATTATACCTGAAACAAATTACCATAGTGCAGAATGCAAAATCATTAGGTACACCCCAACAAATGCTTCGAATACACCCAATGAAACGGCCAATATACACCTCTGCTGCGGATTCGTAAAAATAAATTAATTTAGCATCATAAACAGGGACATTTTGTTACCTGTTTGTATTGTAGGTGGTATCGAATGAAATGACGTCTTCGAAATACTCAAAGGCGGCTCTGCTTCTTGCGTTGGCCCAAAAAGCCAGCTTAATCGATTGATCCTCCTCGAGTTCGAGCTCAAAAAAGAAATTCGGATTCTTCTCTTTCATTCTTAAGAAATATTTCCCGAATTCCTTTGCATCTTCTTGTTCGGAAACATTCCGCACTTCCCTGGTACATATTTTAGATTTCCATTTTCCCTCTCTGCTACATGTAATCAGTTGATTCTTAATCTCGTTTCCCTTCCTATTTGTGCACCGAACTCTTGTAGAGAAACCTACAGCCTTCGCGTAGTTCCTGTAAAATTTTCCGGCATCTTCAAGGGTCGTAAAGGTCATTCCGACCTTCGGAACAAGCTCGTCATCAACAACAGAGAGAGGCTGCACAATAAACCGTGTCAGAATTGTGAATACACCCATAGATATGATACAAATACACCCAATCATGTCTAATATGATACACCCGAACCGCAACAACTCAACTACAGAATGACCTTTAAAGCCATAAACTGTCAATACACAGG
>NC_029772.3:103592147-103595042 GCF_000817695.3 Arachis duranensis | reverse complement strand
TGAACAACAACAACTCAATTAAAAATAACAAAAAACCAGTAAAGTGTAGATACACCCACACTTATAGCTAAAATACACCCAAAGAAGAATTGATCTACACCCGAGCGTCTGCTATAAATTCCAGGTAATTAAACAATATTCAGCAATTTTTAAACTACACAATACTATACAAATTACTGTAAATCAAACCTCAGGAACTTCGTTAGATTCAAATTCATAATCCACATCGCCTGGATTCAGCACAGAATCTGAGCTTGAAGGATCCATCATCTTCAAAACAAGTTCGAACTTTGATTTCAGAAAACAACAAATCAAAAGAGAAAACGAAACTCGAGTTGCAGAGAGAGAAAAAGAGAACGTAAACGAAGAACATACCAGTGAGAAAAGAAGATGAAAAGATCGATGGAGAAGAATGAGGGAAGACGCGCGAGAAGAAGAACAACCAAATCTCAAAATAACGAAAACGAAGAAGGAAACAAATATTTTAAATTTGGAAGTTAGATATACGCGAGATGTTATATAGCGCGTGTAATCAACGTACGTGGAGGAGCGCGTATTTTAAATTTATTGTTTAATAAACTTGTAAAGCATACAAGCCCTAATGGCTTGTATGCAGAGCTTTTCCGTAAAAAAAATTGGTCTGATTTAAGCTAAGAAAATCAATCTTGGAAATACAGATGTTGCAAATTCCTCCATTTATAGCCATTATACTATTTTCAGAAAAAAAAAGACTATAAAAAAAATATTACTTGATTACATTTATTAGCTCTTTTTTTATGGAAAAAATATGTTTATTTTTGTTGAAAATAAATTTTTTTTAGTGTATATATAAGTAGGTGAACATTATAGATATTATAGGTCCAATACGCAACAATAATCGTGCTGAGTCAGCACGCATGTAACATGATGGACGCTTGGCAGCATCAGAGTGTTGGCCATGTGACATGTGGCAAACATTCACGAACACGCATGGTACGTGTTGTACACGTATTAATTATCGATTTGTTGCGATTTCAACATGTAACTTATGAGGTGGTTGTATGTCTATAAAAAGCAAAAATCATTACCATTTTACTTCATTGTGAGATTTATGTTTTAGTGCATTATTGTTGGTGTGATGGAGGGCACTATAAATATAGTGGTTTACCACAACGATGAAATTATACAAAATATATACTAGGGTAAGCTTCGCGTATGATAATCCGTTTTCATTTGTGGTTCCATACACCATGATATTCGCGGAACTATAATACAGTCTCTGTCAAAGAATAGAGAATAATATTTTCGAGAGAGTGGACAATATTCTCTACAGGAGTCTGATTATCGTATTCGACGGCTTAATACAATTTGAAATTATACCGATGGTGAAACAAGTATTCAACGTATGTTTTATATTCACAAGCAAACTCAGGTGCAACATCCAAATATCTGCCACGTCTTCACTGTAACCTCACCGACCGACAATGCGAATGTGTAAATCTCCAGCCTCTACCTTTCCACAAGAGCAGCTAGCAACGTGCCATTCTCTCTAATCTCCCAAATTCTTAGATGTGGTAAAATCTTGTTATTCGTAAGGCCTGATCAACCGTCAGATGCCACATCTCTGGTGGATCAAATTTACGGGACAAAAAATTTCTGTTAGCCTAGTACAAGTAAAATACAGAAAATTAGTATTTTATATTATTTATTAATTTTAATAATTACAAAATAAAATAAATTAATAATATTAAAACAAAAAATTAAAAATAATTAAATAAAATTCGAAAAAAAAAATTTTTTTGTATTTATATTATTCATTAACATAAGTTATGTTCAGGCTTGAATAAGTCATAAAAATTATTATACAAATGAAAATGAAAATGATATTAATTTTAATAAATACAAAATAAATTAAATTAATAATATTAAAAAAATAATTATATATAATTATAAAAAAATTAATTTTTTATAGAGTAAAGTATCGTTTTGTCCCCAACGTTTGGGATAAGTCTCAAAGTTGTCCCTAACGTTTCAATCGTCCTATTTAAGTCCCTAACGTTTCAAAACTGACTCAATGTTGTCCTGCCGTTAGGAATCCGTTAACAGAATTGACAGCGGGACAAAATTGAGACAATTTTGAAACGTTAGGGACTTAAATAAAACGAAAACGTTGGGGACAAAAATGATACATATAAATAAATTTTAATTTTATCCTTCAATAATATCGATTTTTTACTATATATAGTATTCAATTATTTTTTAATCACATCTAATTAAATTACACTTAATCATATTATTTTCATTTTAAATAAATTACTTTTTTTAATAATTTTACTCTTAAAAATTTTTAGTTATCATGAAATGTTTGTAGAATGACTAGTATATAAAATTGCAAAAAAGAAAAAAATAATATATATACAATAAAATATAAATTATACTTTTTGTCTCTAATGTATCAAAATTCTTTAAAATTATAAAAAAATAAATTTATTTAAAATAAAAATAATGTGATTAAGTGTAATTTATTTAAATCTAATTAAAAAATAATTGAATACTATGTACAGTAAAAAATTAATATTATTGAAAGATAAAATTAAATTAAAATTTATGTTTATCTATCGTTTTTGTCCCTAACATTTTCGTCCTATTTAAGTCCCTGACGTTTCAGAATCGTCTCAATTTTGTCTCGTCGTTAACTCTGTTAACGGATCCCTAACGGCAGGACAACATTGAGTCAATTTGAAACGTTAGGGACTTAAATAGGACGATTGAAAGCTTAGGGACAACTTTGAGACTTACCCCAAACGTTGGGGACAAAAACGATACTTTACTCTTTTTTATATTTATATAATTTATTAATTTTAAAAATACTAATTACAATAAAATAATAATATTGTAAGAGAAAATCAAATAAAA
>NC_029772.3:103582907-103591851 GCF_000817695.3 Arachis duranensis | reverse complement strand
TAATAGAAAATAAAAAAATTACTATACATAAATTCAAAAATTTTCTTTTTGTATTTTTATATTATTTATTAATTTTGATAATTAAAATAAATATAAAATATTATTTTATAACAGAAAATAAAAATAAATTACAACATATCCAAAATATATATTCATGAATAAATAATTAAATAATAACAGAAAATAAAAAATAACAACAATATTATCATCACAGAAAATCTAAAAAAAATAATCAAATAATTACTATACTAATATTATTAATAATAATATTAACTAAAATAATTACATTTAAGATATTAATCAAATAATAAGCTCTAAATTAGCGAAAATAATAAATTTATATAATCATGTTGAGCCAAATAATTGATAATATGTTCTATTGCTAACATATAATTATGTACTATTTTTACTAAACACGTGTTTATAATTTTTTATGTGTAAATTTCACACTAATAATAAATACAATAAATGATCTTAAAAAAATACTGAACACTTTTTCTCTCTAAATGCTCTATACTCTCCAAGAAGTCGAGTTAATATTCAAAATGGTCCCTAAAATTTGTCCTATGACTCGATTTAGCCCTTAAATTTTTAATTGACTCAAATTATACCCTAAAATTTTGACCCGTACCTCAATTTGGCCCTTCCGACGTTTTTCGTCACCGGAAAGTTGACTTGGCACAATTTTAAATGACACGTGGCTCTGTAACGATTAGATGATATGGCCAAAATTTTCAAAGCATCAATTTAGTCCCTAACAATTTGAACATAAAACCTAGCGCAGCCCCAATTCTCCAAATTGTAAGTAGTTAATGTGTGTACTAAGTACACATGTTAAGTTTATTATTATTAAAAATTTTTAAATATTTTTATTTAATAAATATAAAATAAATACATAAAAATTTAAAATTTTTTATATTTCTAATAATTTTTTTTCTTCTTTTTCTCTCTCTCACTCCCATTTCTGTACATCATTATGCCTGATTCAATTTCGTTTGTTCTTTCCCTGGCTCCTATTACAAATAACATAATCTCACAAAATACACAATAAAAGCTTAAGAATGTTAGTTCTTATATTTTATTTTTTCTATTACAACTGTTATTTTTCTATTTTCTTTCTTTCATTTGACTCATTTTTTTCCTCATATATTTAACTTTTTAATCTCAAACCACCAAGTCTCTATTAACACCTATTAACACCTAAGATAATAAATCTTAGGAGTCCTAATAAATATGGATGTAAAATTTTTTGTCGATACCTATTTGACAAATTTAAAAATTGAAATCTCAGAAAAAAAAGACCCAAAATTTGCAATCTCAAATTACAATGCTTAGTTATATATATAGGTGATAAGTGCCATGAAAAAAGGGTCATATGGAGAACAATTCCCTGTGGAAAAGATTCATAGCGCCTCAACCTTCATGAATGTCAATGGCCACACTTGAAAAGATTGGTGGAAGAACTCGAGGTTCTATTTTTAAAAAAGATGATAAAGAAAAAGGATATTAATGACATTTTGTAAAATTATTTCATATTTTTTTTATAAAGACCAATAAGATCTAATAATCGGTTATAATATATTTTGGTGGTGCAGTGATTAGTGTGATGATAACAATGGTGATTGTTGGATTGTGAATGTTGGAAGAAGATGTAAGAAGAGGAAGAAGATGTGAGAGGAAGAAGATGGAGATATTTATGTAATTTATTATTTTATTTTATAATTTTTTTATAAAACCGTTAGATTTATGTTCAAATTGTGAGGGGTTAAATTGATGCTTTGAAAATTTTGGCCATATCATCTAAATATTACAGTGCCACGTGTCATTTAAAATTGCAAAGTCAGCTTTCCGGTGATGAAAAACGTCGGAAGGGCCAAATTGAGGCACGGGTTAAAATTTTAGAGTACAATTTGAGTCAATTGAAAATTTAAGGGTTAAATTGCATCGGAGGTCAAATTTCAAGAATCATTTTGAGTATTAACTCCCAAGAAGTCATGTTCCTTGTATGTCAATACTGTTAATCTGTTTTTTTTTTTGTCAGTGGATTAAACAACCTCTAATTTTAAATATCCCAATAAATTAGATAACTCTCAATCTTAAGTACACAATATATTCACATACTCTTTACATATTTTACTAAATTTTTTTTTAATTGCATTTTCTAAGGTTTGAACCGTATGCTAACACATAACAACTGTAGTGGTAAAAAAGCAATAAAAATCTCTAAAAAATTGTACAAATTTTCTCGAAAAGCAAAAGAATTTCTACTCCTGTTGCTGCAACACGCTGCATCCGTGTTGAGGGTGGCCCAACACATGTCACATTTCTCCAAAAAATTGCTGCCACCGATTGGAACACGCTACATGCGTGTTAACTCGGATATATTTTGCAGCTCTACACTGTAACATAATACACCATGATAAAATATAACTGCACAACACACAATGATTATTCATACTAAAAATAATTTTGAACATTTATTTGTTGTATTTATCTATTCATATCAATACTACTAATTAATTCTTTAATTATTTGACTAGAAGTGTTAGTTTCTAATTTTATCTCTTCCAAATTAACACTTGCTTAATTACCCTGATTTAATTAATTATTAATTAATTAATTAATAATATTTAAAAAAATTAAAATAGTTTAAATTATTTTATTTAATATTTATTAATTATTATTACAATTAATAAATATTAAATTAAGTAAGTTTAGGCTTTTTTTTAATATTATCGATTATCTGTTTGAATTGAAAATTATTTATTTGTTTGTGTTCCTAATTAATTTTTTTAACTAATTCTATACAACGGTATGTGATTGTAAGTATCTCTGATCTTGTTGCCTTGTTAAGTTGGACGTGTTATTTACCTCATTCAGGGCCTTTTATGCTTGTTTGTATGCTTCTAAAATTGTATTTCCCCACATGTTAGTACGTCACTGCTCATTGGCACATGGGGTGGTACTACAACTCCATTGTACCTTACTCCAAAAAGTGACTATTGATATTTGAAACATTAAATCACATTTGTCGAATCTTTTCTTAGGTCATCTCTTAGCATCTAATAATGCGTATTGGTCTCTTTTTCATTTTCTATAAATGTAGTTACCACAATATCTTCTCTTTTTTCTTCGTTTATCTATAAGTTTTATTTACTCATCAGACTTTGTCCTAGGAACATAATTGTTTATATGCTTTTAATTATTTGTATATAAAACTTGACAGATATTAGTTGGTTTCGAAAAGTATCACGTTCATCTTCTTTTAAAAAATACTTGCTATTACCAATAATAAATAAATTAGTAACATTTTTGCCTACATAATAACCAAATAGTAATAACGGCAATATTATTCATCAATCTTATTTCTATAAAAAATATTTTTTTATATTTCAATAAAAAAGATACATAATAAATTTTATGATTTTTATATCTTAACAATTATTTTTTGATATTTTATATTTATAAAATTCTTATATCTTGTCCACTATTTAACTTAAATGTTAAAATATCTTTTGTAAATATATTTTATCTATGTTCGGTCACACAATATTAAAAAGACTATTAAAAAATTATTTCATCCATATTATAGCTCGAAGTCACTATTTTACTTGGGCTATGTACTCTACAAAAAATATTTTAGACAACAAATGATATCCTTGATGAATTATATTTCAGAAAAATGTTATCAATAGTAGAATAATTATAAAAAAATGTTAACAAATTAGCATATTATTCTTCTAAATCTGAACAATTAATATAAAATAAAACAATAAAAAGTTAAAATTTGTTTAATTAACAAAAAATACAACGCTCATATAAAATTTAATAAAAAAAGTTTAAGAATGTACAATAATATTTGCAATTCCCCCTTTTATTGTAAAAGATGAAATTCGTTGAATTTGAGGTTATTTCTTTTTGGTTCAATTTATTTTTCTTTTAAAAAAGAGTAAAATATTATTTTAATTTTATTCTTAACGTTTAAAACGGCATATTTTTACCTGAAATATATTATATTTTCATAAGTGTTCTAAACAAAATCCTTTAAATAAAGCATGTAAGCTAAGTCAATTTAAATTTTATTCTGCTTTTCGAATGTTATTTTTTATTTTCAATTTCATTTTTTAAAATTTCTTTGAATAATATTTTTAGTGTATTTGTTAGTGAGATTTTTCCTTAAAAAAATTAAATAGTATAGAATATACTTGAGATTTACAAAATTATATTCCCCTTATTTTTAAATCAGAATTGCACTCAACTCAATTTATGGTTTAATTTTAATTGAACAGTCTAATGAAATATTCTCACATTAACTAAAATTAACCCAAAATATTATGAAATAAAACGATTAAAAAATTGGTAAGTGATACTTTAATTCACATTCTCATTTTCCATGGTCATTTACTATTATTTATTAAAATATGTCAATCATTATTAGAGTTATTTAATCTTTTTTTTTATACAACAATGATTTGTGGTTGTGATATATTTTCAAGTGAAAATAATTTGTTGAATTTTAAATGAACTCTTTTTAATTATATATTAATACTTATGGATGAAAATTTTCATCCCAGTTGTTTATAATTTTATAATTAGGTATATCACCATAAAATGTATTTGAATTATTTTATTGTTAACAAAAATATTTTTAAATTTTTATTATCGACAAAAATACCTTCAAATTATTTAAAAATTAACAAAAATGTAACATTTTATGCGAAAGAGAATGATGTAAAAAATGGAGTGTTTTATATGACAAACGAGACTCTGACATTGGCAAGGGAGCTACGGTACAATTTTTTGTTACTGGAGCAAGTCTCTTATCACAGCTAGATAATTTTGACATATTTTAAAATTATTTAAAAATATTTTTGTTGATATAATTTTTTATTTATTTTATTGTATTTCTTTTATTCATATGACAAATGTTGTTGACTTTTTTTTATTTTTTATAGGGCTCTAATTTTTCAAGTATTTTATTAATTTTTATGATTTTATTATTTTTTGTAAATAAATTCTTTTTTTATCCTTTATTATATTGTATATATGTTGTGTATGAAATTTTTTTATTTTTTTATTTGATTTTATTCATATGAATTTTATTTTCTGTTTTTTTTTTTTTGTGAGAGAAGGAGGGGTTAAAGCCCCAAACAAGAATTAAAAACCTCTAACTCTAAAGCTGCCATTTATATCAGTAGCTAAGGCCTGAAGCGTGTCGGGAAGAGGCCTGTCAAAGAGATGAATACCCAGATGGAGATTCTGTCCTTTCTTAGCAAAAGAGTCTGCCACAGCATTGGCCTCTCTCAATGTATGATTCCAAACAACATGTTGTAATCTGCTTGACAAGATATTAATGTCTTCCAACAAAGGTTTCACCGGGTCTGAAGTTGAACAGCCTTCCTTGATGAAATTGATCGCTGACCAGGAGTCGGACTCTATAATGATATGTTGAAAATTTTGAGCAATAGCAATCTGAAGACCTTTGACAATGCCCCACAATTCTGCATGTGTAATAGAACAGCTACCCAAATTGCAGGAGAACCCCAACATGTACCTACCCAAATGGTTTCTGAAAATACCTCCACAAGCTGCATTATTATTCTCACGAAAAAAAGATCCATCTACATTTAGCTTGGTACAATGTTCCGGCGGGAGTATCCAACGAATCAATTGATTATTGTCCTTCCTAGTCCTTTGCATAGAGGACCGAAACTTCATGGTGCCCAAGATTTCCTCACTTCGCGCTCTAATTGCTCTAGCCACGACCGTTGGCCTCACTCGATTCCCTTCAAAAATAAGGGAGTTATGATAGAACCAAAGGGATGAAACGGTAACTCCAAATTTACAAGCCCAGTCACTTCTCGCTGATAGGTTCTGAGCCAACCAATCCTTAATACTCAGGTTGAAAAAGTCGGCCACAATCTCATGTGGATTCAAGAGGCTCCACACGCACTTGGCATAGGAGCAATCTCTGAGGACGTGTAAGGTGCTTTCTTCCTGATGATTACACCTGGGGCAGTTAGCTTCTGTTGCTAGATGCCTTCTCCTTCTTTCCACATTTGTTAGAATTGTGTTATTAGCAACCAGCCACATGAAGGAACGAATTCTCTCCGGGCCGCCCCACTTCCAGATTAATTTGAAGATTTTGTCCGGGTCATTGTGCTCATCATGGAGAGAGTTATAAGCCGATTTAAGGCTAAAAGTTCCATCTGAAGTTGGGACCCAAGCAACAGAATCATGACCTTTCCAAGGGGAAGGAGGAGACAAAGCTCGAATTTTTCCCACGATAGGGTCAGGGAGCCATTCCTTTAGTTTATCCTCGTCCCAATCACCTGAAACTGAAAGAAAATCAGTTAGAAACACACTTAAATTAGTTTTTGTTAATACCTTATCAGAATATTGGGTTAATATTCCAAGGTTTGGCACCCAATTATGCTTCCAGAACTTTATGCTAGAGCCATCTCCAATACACCAAATATGGTTCTTTTCAACCCCTTTTCAAGCCAAGCATATCCCTTTCCAAAGATTCGAGGACTTGTTCTTCCTTTCGACCCTTGGGAGTAAGTCACTACCACAATTGTATTTGGCCCTGATCACCCTTGCGCAAAGTGCGTCCTTCTTTTCCACAAGACCCCAGCCATTCTTCATCATAAAAGCTTGATTCACATCACATGTATGACGAATATCCAGCCCTCCCGAGGCTTTTGGTTTGCTAAGATCCTTCCAATTGATGAGATAGATTTTTCTAGAGTGCTCTGTCTCTCCCCAAAGAAAATTCCTGCATTTACGATCAACCAGGTTACTAGTAGAAATTGGTATAAGAGTAGTTTGTATAGTATAACTAGGAAGGGAAGATAGAACAGATCTCACCAGGGTCGCTCTTCCTGCTAGAGACAAGGATGAGGCTTTCCAACTATTTAATCTCAAGTTCATCTTGTTAATAATGTCACTATATGTAATTTTTGAAACTTTAGAGTGTATGAGAGGAACACCAAAATACTTTCCCAAATCACCGGTTCTGGAAAACTGAAGGGTGCTGCTTATCTGACTCCTAACATGATTGCCCACATTCCTAGAGAAGAACACGCGCGTCTTATCATTGCTGACCCTTTGACCGGAGCTATTGCAAAAAGCTTTAAGAACTCTCTTAATAACATTTGCTTGATCCATAGTTGCTTCCGCAAAGAGAATTAAATCATCAGCGAAGCAGAGATGAGAGAGATCGGGACTTTCTCTGTTCAGCTTGATGGGCTTCCAAAAGCCGTGTTCTACTGCAGCACTAATGAGTTGCGAGAGCCTTTCCATGCAAAGGACAAAGATGTACGGCGAGATGGGATCACCCTGCTGAATACTTCTTGAAGGAGAGAACTCGTCCAAGGCTTCCCCATTCCAGAGGACCCTCATCCTGGCAGAAGAAATACAACTGTAAACCGTAGAAATGAACTGAGAAGGCAACCCAATATCACTAAGAGTATCTTCAATGAAATTCCATTTAAGTATGTCATAAGCCTTCTCCAAATCAATTTTAATCGCCATCCAACCTTTCCGACCTTTTTTATTCCTCATAGAATGGATAACTTCTTGGGTGATGATAATATTGTCAGAACTCTGCCTTCCCAGGACGAAACTGCATTGGGTAGGTCTCACTAATTTTTCCATAACACTTCGAAGCCTTCGGGCCAGAATCTTGATAATCACCTTGTACGAGACATTACATAAACTGATGGGTCGCATTTGCTTAAGATTGGTGCAGGCTCCACCTTAGGAATGAGAGTAATAAGAGTTTCATTCAGCTCCCCAATGTCCTGGGGGTGAGCAAAAATATTCTCAATCATCCTGCATAAATCTAGTCCTACCAGGTCCCATTTATTCTGATAAAAGCCTGCCTGAATACCATCTCTCCCATGTGCTTTGAAACTACCCATGCTAAAAAGGGATTCCTTAATCTTCTTATGGAAAACATTGCAGCCAATCATCATCCTATCGTCATTGCTAAATACCGGAAAAGCACCATTTAGAACAAAGGGAATATTAGGGAGGTCATCACAATAAAGCTTGTTGTAGAAATCGGTAGCCATTGCTTCAAGATTAGGATTATCATGTATCCAACTACCCGCTTCATCTTGCAAGGCAACAATCTTGTTTCTTCTCCTTCTGGCCATAGTAGTGCCATGAAAGTATTTTGTGTTTCTGTCGCCAAACTCAATCCATTTACATCTAGATTTTTGAAATCATAACATCTCTTCTTGAGAAAGGAGCTCTTCATACTCTTTCCAAAGAATACGCTGAAGATTTTTCAAATGAGAATTATGGCTCACACTCATAGTATTCATGATACCTTATAATCTCCTTAGGATTCTATTTTTCCTTCTAAAAATGTTCCCAAAAACGGTAGAATTCCAAATTCGAAGGGAATCTTGAAAGTTACCAATTCCTTGGGACCAGTTGCTATCTATTCTCCAATTATTTGTGACCATATTATTAAAATCAGGATGAGATATCCATGAGGCTAAGAATCTGAATGGTCTTCGTCCTCTGTTGGGAGCAGGTTCAGTAGAGAGTTGCAGGTATAGCGGAGCATGATCCAATTTTAACATTGGCAAGTGCTTCATCCTTGCATCAGGAAATCAAATTTGCCAATCCATGTTGCTTAGACCACGATCAAGTCTTTCAACCAAGTTTCCTCTCTTCCAGGTAAAAGGGTATCCTGAATAACCCAAGTCCAGGAGTCCACAATCAGACACACATTCCTGAAAATCCACACACGCACCATTATAGTGAGTAGCTGATCCCCCTTGTCTTTCAAAATCATGCAGCAAAGCATTAAAATCTCCAGCCAAACACCAAGAGAGTTTGTTATGGTAGTTCAACTCCCTAAGGATCCTCCAAAGTTCTCTTCTATGAGCTCTTTGGGGACTCCCATAAATCGCAGTAAAAACCCACG
>NC_029772.3:103549952-103582864 GCF_000817695.3 Arachis duranensis | reverse complement strand
ATAACTGCTGATGATTGCGTAAAACATCCACTTTCCATTCATCAGAATTCCATAGGCACCAGATTCCTCCAGAGTGCCCTCGGGCTTCCTCAATAAAACAGCTGTCAAAAGGCAACTTATTTCTAATTTTAACTCCTCTATCCCCACTCACATGGGTTTCAAGAAGAACCAAAAAAATTAACATGATACTGGTGTTTAATATCTCTAATTAAAGCAACAAAGGAACTACTACCAACACCACGACAATTCCAAATTAAAAAATTCATAATAACAAAAAGAAGGGAAAGATGTCACCAGAGACAGATGCGGGTCAAACAGAAAGGTTTTCCCCTTTGTTTAGGCTCAATAGACCTGACAAACCTGGATCTTTAATTATTGGGTCCGGTGGTTTGTCCTGTAGGTTCTTCTCCTGTCTATGTGATATCCTCGTTGCTATATTAATGTCCATGCTCGGTTGATTCTGGACCGTAATGATAGAAGAGGGTGATGCCAAGTTTTTTATCATGCCACCTCTCATTCTCTTTTCCACTTCGAAAGTTTTCCATTGTTCTTTTTGCATGATGCGTATTTTATCAAGGATCTCACGCTCCATGGCTTCTTTCTCTAATTTCTTCGAGTTATCTTTCTCAATCATAGCTGGATCAAGTGTCGGATCAGAGGGCATAAGGATATGGCTCTCAACAAGCTTGGCTTTAGCTTTGTCCTTGTTCATTCTTCCTGGCCCAATTAGCACACTTTTATTATTATTGGCCTTTTTATTTGATTGGAAATTTTTACCAGCCCCTGGTTTAAGCACTCTATGAAGGGATTAGGTTGGCCTTCCATATTCCTTATGGGCTTTTGGTGTTATTAACTTGCTAGGCCTATCTTGCTCCATCACAACGGGCCCACTTTGCATAGATTCCTCCCCACAATACTCTTCATGAACATTCTCCTCATGACTAGGTTCCGTAGTACCCTCATCCAAGATATTAAATCTTGATCTATTGGAGGTTTTAGCTTCCAAATTAGAAAGAGAATCTTTCTTATAATTAGCACCCTTTGATCCTGTTGATTTTTTCCTCACTTGCCTTTTTACTAGCATCCATGGTCCAAATTCTGGGGAATCCTGATTTACTTGTCTTTTTTGAATTGATTCTTGGGCCCCTTGCCCGGTAATGTTGGCGTGATTAATGCCTTCCTCTCCAGCAAACCCTGGGCTACCCTCTTCGCCGTCTATGGTTATGTTCTTCGGTGCCACCTTACCGTCATGCATTTCACTACACTGATCTGGTTGATGACCATACTTCCCACAAGTGAAACAAATAAGATGCAGGTCCTCGTATTCAACATTCAAAATTTGCCCAAGAACCAAAATTCTTGGAACAAGTTTTTTAGATAGGCCTAATTCAACACAAATTCTGGCAAAGCGTCCCCGGGAATGAACTGAAGTTGCACGATCAATCTTAAGCATGGTGCCGAGGGTCGATCCTACTCTTGAGAGAAATCGGTGATTGTATAGTTCAATCGGAAGGTTTGGAATGCGGATCCAAGTTGCAATCTTCTTTGCTATATTTTCCGATGCGAGAAAGAACGGTCTCCATCTCTGAACAATTAGGTAGTGACTCGTAATCATCCAAGGTCCTTCCACGAGAGCATGGTTATAGTCTTCTTCATCTGTAAAATGAACCAAAAAATAGTCACGATCCATATCAATAACGTTAATTTGACCTTTTTTTGCCCAATCTCTGTTCAGTCTCTGTTTCATGAATCCCAAATGCACTCTTTTGCCGAGAACTTTCACAATGAGAGCTGCATGCCATGGCTTGCACCATTCTTCAAATTCATCTTTACTAATTGGAATGGTTGGGCAAGCATCAAAGGGTTTGTCCTCCTTGCATTCCACTTCTTTATACCAACGATCCTCCGGGTCTGACGCATCTTCGTCTATGGGCTCAAGCACCTCTTCATTAGGATCTACTGACGAGCCGGGGATCGAGAGAAGAGATTCTTTATACGAGACTTTTGAATTGTTTGCCGGAGCCTTAAAATTCTCAGTAGCCCCTTCCATAGAGTCGCCAGGCTGATTGAGATCCACTCTTTCACGATCTTTCACCTTTTTTTTGCTTCGTTGAATCAAGTCAAATTCTTGCCTGGAAACGCTAGCAGAGCGTTCTTTTGCCATTAAAGAAATGAGCGTTCTTTCAAGCTAAGAGAGAACATGTAAATGAGCGTTCTTTTGCCATTATTTACTGGTTATTGTATTTTTTTATATGATATATGTTAGTTGATTTTATGAAATTTTTATTATTTCTTATTTGTATGATTTTTTTTATTTCTTTGATGTACTCTATAAAAAAAGACAAAATAAATAAAATATTAATTATAGGTAACAATATAGCCATAAATAATGAAAATTTATAATTTAAAATAATATTAAATTAAAGAGTACTGACAGTACTAGAAAAATTATAGAATATTTTCTTTTCATTTGAAATTATAAAATTTATAGTATTCTCTTTCGTATTTTTATTTTTTATTGTATTTATTTTATTTATATGATAAATATTTTTTATATTATTTTTGTTAGTGTTCTAATTTTGCATGCATACAAAAAATTATTTAAATCAATGTCTCCAACAGTTTATGCACGCCATCAACATAAAACCACTAAAAAATAGTACTTGTATCTTCGTATTTCAAAAGTTGTATTTACATAAAATTAGAATTCAAACATTTTATTTACATAAATTATCCTAAAAATTAAATAATACTATTTATTTAATAATTTTTGTTAATTAAATTCAATTAAGTTAGTCTAATATCAACAAAAATTAATTATAAATAATATTATTCTAAATCTTATTATTTTTAGTTGAATTTAGTTTAAAAAAATATAAATATACAACTTTACTTATAAAAATTTAAGGAGTAAAAAAATTGGTGGATAAACCCAATATGAGATCTTTTTAGAATTTAGTCCTTGCTATAAGTTTAGGACCATTTTAATCGTTCAAATTTCAAGGTAACTTGGTGGTGTTCAACTTTTGGACTCCCCTTTACAGAGAGTGAGTGAGAGAGAAATTCCAAGTAAAGCGCGCGATTACTTTGAACTTTGAAGTAGCTGCTCCTTTCGGAAACCATGATGGAGTCAGGGAAAGACAACGGCACCAAACTCACCGGTCAACGGCGCGTGGGTCTTCTCTACGACGAGAGGATGTGCAAGCACGAGAACCTTCACGACGGTTACCATCCCGAAACCCCCAACCGTATTAGGTCCATTTGGAACAAGCTTCAATCCACGGGCATTACCCAACGGTACTAACTACTTTACTCCCCTTTAGGGTTTTAAATTTCACCATTTTTTTCTTATTATTATTGTTGTGGGTTACGTGAGCTAGAGATGTTGTTATTTTGATTGCTCTAGTGTTCGCTGAGCTGTGGTTCCTTCTGTAACACTTTCAGACTCATTTTATTGATGAAATTTAGGTTGCCTTTGTTTCTGACAATATAACAAGACAAAATACTCACAACAAGATATAGAAAACAGATATACAAAATTTTGTGTTCTTGAATAAAATTTAATTTATTCTATTTTTTTATTTAAAAAATTTAAAATGAAAAATATAAAAATAATAAAAGAAAAAATAAAAAATAAGTTGCGTCTTTGTTAATGTTTTTAGTCAAACACGATCTTGTGTCTCTCTGTTCTGTAAACAAACTCAACCTTAACTAGGTTTTGTGATGAGTAAATGGACTAAAGTACACGTGAAAGGGTTTTGGGTAGATAAAAGTACACCAAAGATTAGTAAATATCAAAATACACATCAAGATTGTTTATGATGGACAATAGTGTCGTGCTGTTAGTAAGGGTTTGATATTTATAAATCTTTTGTGAGTATTTTTGTCCATCGAAAATAATCTCTAGGGTGTACTTTGTTATTTACGAATATTTGGTGTACATTTTTGTCTCTGCCAAACTCTTACACGTGTACTTTTCTTCATTTACTCGTTTTGTGACTGATATTTAAATTTGTCTTGAAATCTACATTTTGTTTTTTGAATTTTGTTGATGAAATTAACTATGTGACATGAAATGTAATATAGGCAGTGGTGTTAAGGATGATTGATGACCACAAGTAACAGAAAAATGGAGTTTTTAATAATTGTTTCTACATATTAATGCTACTACAAAACTATAATTATGGTTTGGAGAAGCTTTAGGTGGTATATTTAGTATTTACACTGCAGATGTTCTGGAGCTTGGGAAAATAATGCGAGATATGTTTTAATTTCTTTTGACATCTATTCAATGGTTCATTAAATTGTGGTAAGGTTAAAAAGATATGAATGTTTAAAGAATGGTGAAGGCCTAATACGAGTAAGAAACTTTCCAATGCTGAGATGGGGGCATGTGTCCCTGTAGTCTTTGAAGTAGCATAATAATAGAAAAAAGGTGCTTACATTGAGAGACTGATGGTGACATTTGGAGAACAACATCAGCAGACTGAGCTTGCAGCCTTACAACGGAGCCATGTTGAAATTGCTAGTCAAGTTTCAACCACCAACAAGCAAATAGATGATTGGAGAGCTATCAGTCTCTTTATGTTTACTTGAGGTTTTTGCTATAATTAGACTCCATTGTGATGGTTTAGAGTAAATCGTTCTCTCTTCTGTCAAAGTTGTGCTGTTCAACTTTTAGTTCTGAATTTCTAATACTAGGATGACTTTGCATAAAGTGACAAAATCTTACTTCTCTGTTTTGTGTTTTTAATAAATGTGGTGTAACATCATTCCAGCTGTGTGATTTTGGATGCTAAAGAAGCTGAAGACAAAAATATACTGTCAGTACATTCCAAAAAACATGTGAATTTTATCAAGAAAATAAGCTCAGAATCAGATTCACGGAGGCTTAAGACTGCGTCAAAATTTGATTCGATATACTTCAATGAAGGTTCATCAGAAGCTGCTTATCTTGCTGCTGGCTCTGCTATAGAGGTGATATTTACATGGATTATTCACATAGTATAAATATCTCTGATTTTTTATGTGTATTGATGAGATAACTGTGGATCTATTATTACAGCCTTTTTGAAGTCTAGATTTGTTCTGTGCCTGCCACTAAAGCAGAGTTCGCCTTCTGATCTAAAAAATATGCTTTCCTCTTTTAGTATTCCACTTAATTTTAAGTTACTAACTTTGCTCATATTGGTAGTATTGATTGCATTCAATATCTTGGACAACTTTTTTTTCCTACTAAAAGAAACTGGTACAAAATTTGGGCCATCATGAAGTTTTCCTCTGGAAATTCTTCAACTTCATGCATTGGATCCTTGAAGTTGTTTGGGAGCAGCAATGTTTTACAAACATTTTAGCTTTTCAATTTGTATTTCAATTTGGAGGTTCTTTCCATATAATATTTCTCATTTTAATTATCAATTTTTGTAAATATCAAAAAAAAAAAAAATCATTTTTTGTACTTACAAATAATAAAAAAAGGGGAAGTTAAGGCTTAAATGTAAGGTTGTTGACTTGTAACTTGGAGGTCATATGTTTCTGCACATTGCCACAAATGTTTGGCCACTATTCTCAAAAAATGAGCAAACCTAGTCAAGAGAAACTGATGAGGTTGCAGGGCACACCCAACAGTCACCAAAGATACAAAAAGGTATTCCATGAAAAAACAGCAAGACAACAATGTAAAAATAGGTGCGACAGTAAGTTTGAATCTGTGCCACCCCACACTCACCTGACACACATTGTGGGAAATATCCATATGTGGCCTTCAAATAAGTATATCAAGGTAGAAAGAGATTGTATTTGAGGAAGGAGTTAAGAAATAAGAACTAGAAATAAGATTTACATCTAAACATACCAAATGAATCAAGAGACTGTAATCGTTATCTGGGTTAAAAGACAATGGAGCAATATCAAGGACTGTTTATAAAATCAAACATAAAAATAATTAAAACTTTCTTTTTGTATCATGTACTTTTATCATAATGCTATAGGTTTGGTTGGCTATATTGATACATCATTTTATCATCAAAAGAATTATCATTTAAATTAAAGAACTTTATCAGGTATCCATCTGAATTTTTCCAATCTATCAGTGAACACATACATTTACTTTGATTGAAGTAAGGTTTTATGTTAATACTATTCTTTTTAACATAACTGAAGATCCTATGATTAATAGGTTGTTGAAAGAGTGGCAAGCAGGGAATTCAATTCTGCTTTTGCAATTGTTAGGCCTCCAGGTCATCATGCAGAGCGTGAAGAACCCATGGGATTTTGTCTATTCAACAATGTGGCAATTGCGGCAACATATGTCTTAGAGGAACGTGTGGGTAACATGATTTCTACTTCAATTCTTTATTTACCAAGAGTTTTTGGCAGTTAATCTGTCAGTTGCTTTATATCCACAGGCCACCTCACTGTTGTGTTGCCCTGTTTGACAGCCAGAATTAGGTATTAAAAAAATTTTAATTGTTGATTGGGACATCCATCATGGAAATGGTACACAAAAAATGTTCTGGAATGACTCTCGAGTTTTATTCTTCTCTGTTCACAGGTATTATTATTATTTTCATGTATTTTCTGTCCACTTGAACTGATTTGTCCCCTTGTAATTGTTTCTCTTTACTCCAAAATATGTAAAGTTTTGTTTCTTTTGGTTTTGAGGCCCTAGACCTGACTGCTAGATTGTTTCCCTTTATACACTGGTGATTTAGGAAAATATATGTTGGTATATATGGGATAGGACATTGCATGAATTTCCGAAGCATGCTAAATTTTAAAACTGTAGAACATGGCTTATATATAATTGTACATATATATTTTAAAGGAAAAAAATTCATTTTAATTTTAATGATTTAATTTATTTTTATTTAATAATATATATAAGCTTCATCATTTGCCTTTTTTTATTGTTATAAATTGATTACAGATTTGAAAAGAATTCACACCATGTGTCTTGTCTTGTTAGAGTAAAAGTGGGGAGGGGAAAAAAAAATCACATGCATACGTGTGTACTTTCTGCGTGGTGTAACATTTGACTTGAACATGTGGACATGACACCCAAATAGTGTGTCCATATTTAATAGTTTAGCATTGGGTCTTAGAGGTGGTTTTCAATTAAGGATTTAAAATGAATGTGAATCTCAATAGGTGGTTTTATCACTTTCATTGTTGATCTCAGATCATCTCATGCAGGCATGAAAATGGGGGCTTTTATCCTGCAAGTGATGATGGCTTTTATACGATGGTTGGAGAAGGAGCAGGTGCTGGATATAATATAAATGTACCATGGGAGAATGGAAGATGTGGTGATGCAGATTACTTTGCAGTGTGGGACCACATTTTGCTACCTGTTGCCAAAGAGTTTAATCCAGACATGATTATTGTTTCTGCTGGCTTTGATGCAGGTCTATTGTAGCATAATTTAAATTTGATGTTTTATAGGGGCGGGTTACTGGTTGTTTATACTCTTTCTCAGGATTTGTAGCCAGTGTTGTTGGTTTAATTATTATTTTACTTCTTTGTATCTGGAAGGAGTATCACCATTACTTCGGATTTTACTAAATTACTAATCAGTTGATCATTAATTATTATTACTGAAACGTAATAACTTTGATAATTTTTAATGTAACAGCCATTGGTGATCCTCTGGGGGGCTGTCGTGTTTCACCATTTGGTTATTCTGTCCTGTTGAAAAAGGTTAATTTTAAACATTACTTTTCATGATTGCATCTTGCATTTGTTTCTTGTAATGCTAATTTCCTGATAAAACTGCTCAATTAACTGTGAAATTTTACTGTGTCTGTTGCACTTTAGTATCTCTATTTTCATGTTGCTTAAAGATGGGCAGTTATCTTTCTTAAACATATAGTGCTACTGCTTGCTTGAGTATCAAGTTTATATGATCTAACTTTAGCATTATTTTCTAGAATAAAATCTGATATAAGTTTTATATGTGAAGATTTTAACTTGGGTGATCAATATATGAATGGCTGTTACATATTGTTTTCCCTTCTATACATTTCAGTTGATGAATTTCGCAGAAGGTAGGATTGCATTAATTTTAGAAGGAGGATATAACCTTGACTCCATTGCAAAGTCTGCGCATGCTTGCGTGGAGGTTTTGCTTGAAGACGAGCCTATTGTTGGTTCATCTGAGGCCTATCCATTTGAGTCTACCTGGCGTGTGATTCAAGCGGTAATAACTCATGACCCTAATATATGCTGTTTTGATCCTTCAAGGGGCAAAAGGGTTTTGTGATTTCATTTCTTACTATTTTTGGTTAGGGGTGAGCAGTGGGAAATGGAAAATGTCTTCTTTTCTTTCCTAAAAGCATCATATGGGCTTTTGTTACCCAAAGGTATTTGACATCTATTTAGTGCTAAATCTTGTGTTTGCTTTGCAGGTTCGCCAGGAATTAAGTTGCTTTTGGCCTACACTTGCTAATGAATTGCCACAAAAATTAATTTCTCAGATTGCTCCTCCCCCAGTAATTTTCTTTCGATTACTATTGTTCCTTTTTTACAGTTAATTTTGGTAATTCGCTATCATATAATTTCTTTTTCATTATTTGTTCTATGTCACTTGATAGTTGTGTGCAAGAATATATATTCTTGCATAATACAAATCAAAAAAATATTTTATCAAATAGTGGTATGGTCTCCCTTGTTTTTTTAATCTTTTTTAAATAATCTGTAATTTAACGAGACAATAACTATAACTTAAAATTCTGGTTGATTACCTTATATTCACAATGCAAAGGCGTAGATTCCATATTTTATTGGTAACTTAATGGATTAAGTTTATGTGCAAGAAGCAACTCGTGTTTTAAGGGACATTAATTTTTCATTAGATGATTTACTGCTCATATTTTATCCTATATGGATTCCAAATACATGCAATTTCGGTAATTTGGGCTATGAAAAGTTTCGAATAGATTATTTTACGATAATATTCTCATTGGAATTCTTTCTGCAACACTGTATTTGCAGCATACTCTTATCTCAAGCTCTGACTCCGAGACAGAGGATGACAAGGGTCGGCAAAATTCAGACCTTGCAGAGCTTCTACAGGATGTCATAAAACCACTTTCTGAGCTGAAGGTTGATGCAGGTAACTATCGCTTTTTTACACCAAAGACGTATAAAATTTGAGAAACATCCTGAAGTTTTTATATCATTCATGGCAAAATTTAAACCAAATAAATATTTTACTTAGAAGAATTGATCATTGATGTGTGTAACTGTGTATACCTTTTAAGAATCACGTCAGTAATTAGAAAGTTCAGATGGCAACTTTTGAGCAGTATGCGGTTAAGAAAATCAGCAGTGTTTGTTTTTGAGAACAGGATAAGATAAGACATTAATAACAAAACATAAAGAACAAAGACATATAAATTTAGTGTTCTTGTATTCTGTTTGGTGATAAAGTATAACAAATATGAAAATTTAATTTATTCTCATTTTTTTCATTCAAAAATTGAGAAGAAAAATATAATAATAAAATGTATAATTATGAAAAATTAACAAGAATAATGAAAGAAAAAATAAAAATAAGTTGTGTCTTTAGTGTGTTTGTATCCTTTCTGTCAGGATGGACACAAAATACACTAATTCAGTGTCTTTGGACACAATGTCTCTGTCTATGTCTCATTTGTCAAATAAGATTTTGTTACTGTGTCTCTGTCTTAGTGTCCCGTCCCTGTAAACAAACGCAACTTTAGTAATGATGTTTAGTGGGTTTGGTGAGACTAGCTGTTCGGTAGCTCGGGTGTTTGGTGGATCGGTAAGGAGGATGAGGGGATTTGGACCAGGGCGTGAGCTGTTGGAGCGGTGTGTTCGACCTATGCGTTATCGTGTTGGCGGGTGGGGCCACCTGCATAGACACCCCGATGCTAAAGTCAGAGTCCGTACGAAGAGGCGGCTAATTAGGGTTAGAAAGGTGACATATCTCTGGAGAAGGATAGGTCCCTCCTCATTTATACTCTGTACCTGGGTGGGCCCCTTGTGATCAAGCTCACCTTCCTGTAAGCTTTTACTAGTTGTCTAGGTTCCTTGTGGAAGGGGAGGTGATGCGCGGGTCACCTTCTGACTTAGATTGTTGAACTCGTCGGGTTGGTGATTTGTGACCAGACCCGAATTATTATTGGGATGGGCCGAAACAATGCCCCCAACGTGCAAACCGTGAGGATATGAGCTTGTGGTTGGCGCATTCGATTCAGTCGCCTGGCTCGATCGAGTTCTCCTGGGGTCGGGAGTCTGTCGATGGACCCCGTGCCTCCAACGCGCAAGCATTTAATGCTCATTATGACTGATTTGAAAGCCAAAGGAAAAGTCCATTTTACTCCTGACTTTTCACGCTTCCCTTCGACGGTTACTATTTTGTATCCCTTTTCATCTTGCAAACCTTTCATTCCTTATTCTCTCACATCTTCTCCTCTTTACTCTCTTCATTCCTGATTCCATCATTCATCCGCTGGGAATCCTACTGCGTTTGTTCGGGATCCATCCTTCTTCCTTCTTCAATTTACTGGTGAGTTTCAATTGCTTTCATCTCTTTATTGTAGATGGTTGTTGTTATGTCTATCTTTAATGCTATTACCACGTACGCCATCTGCTATTTTTGGCTGTTCTTGCTTGGGTTGGGCAAGTCATTGTTATGTAGCTTATTGGGGGTTACCATTAGGTGTCTGAATCTTGATTTTACGTCTCTAATTGATCCTGGATTAAAATAGAAAAAGGACATAGCAAAACGTATCCTTAGTTTTAGTTTCCTCCGATTTTCCGACCACTCAAGTTTAACTTAAGTGGTGCTCCCACTGTAGGTATGTGGCAACGTCTTGTTGCAAAGGATCCTGTAGACCGTTACATATGGGTTACATCCGACGTAAAGGACACGACCTCCAAGATAACCCTGGAGGAGCTTCAAGAGTTTCGTAACTCCAAGTTACTGTGGGGATGTGGCCCCGAGGAGGCCAATTATGACGTGTTTGTTCCCGGAGATAGGGAACGTATTTACCATGAAAACATATTTACTCCTTGAATTGCCGATTGGTTGTGGGTGTACAAGCACATGTTTACCAACTTGGGAGTTCGGATCCCTTTTGCTCCCTTCGTCATCTCCTTTCTGAATCAGTGTGACGTAGCACCCTCACAATTACATCCGAATAGCTGGGCCTTTATCCGTTGCTTCAAGATGGTGTGCGACTATTTGGAGCTCACAACCTCCGTTGAAGTCTTTCTTTTCCTATTTTTTTTGACTAACCCTTCGAAAGAGGGGAAACATAAGAAAGGGTATCTCTCATTCCGAGCCGTCTAGGGTCGACGGATTTTCGGTTGTTCGAGGATTTGTTTCACGGTTTTAAAGAGAAGTTTTTCAAAGTGTGGCCCGTCGAAGGTCGACATCCCTTCTGGCTTACCTTAGAAGGGGAGCGTCGTATACCAACCTATTGGAGCTTCGGCGCTGGGACCAATTATTTAATAAAAAGCACTTACAAGGGTTTGAGCCAGAGAAATCGGCAAATTGTTGACAAACTGCTGGCCATTTTTGGTGCGAATAACCTCAATTCTCACCTCTTGATGGGTGATCGTGAGACCAGTAAGAGCCATGTGGGTAAGTCTGATTGGGTTACTCTGTTTTTTGACATGTGTACTTTGTGTAGTGCTTTTGCTTTTCTGTTTCAGTGTCCATGGCAGTCGGGCAAACTGGCCTTCCTGATTATATGGCCCAATTCCTCCCTGGGAACAACAAGGACAGCTTGGATACCCCTTCTGCAAACGCACCTTTTTCTACAGCTATCGAGGTCCAGTCCCAACTCGCTGCCGATGTGAATCCCATGACTACTGCGGTTGGTGTGGGTGGACCAGTAGAGGAGGTATTTGTGGAAGACACTGGTCCTAAGGTGGCCATCGTTGAGAACCCCTTGAAGAGGAAAGCCACTTCCAGCCTTGAAGGGATGCTTACTGTTCCGTGGGTTATCTGAAACTGGAGGTCGATCTCGGACGAGATCTTCTGTACTGGCCGGAGCTGCTGTGTCCGAATTGTTGGACTGGGTGGTGGTGCTGATCCTTCATCACCGGAGGGTGGTGGTACCTGCAAAGGATTCCGATGCTTAAGTTAGCAAGGGTATTAAGTAGGTTTTTAAGAGGCTTTTTGCTCTTTTGATGACTTTGTTTGAAGAGGGTTGCTTTCTTTGTTGAAAGATGATGTGAGACTTTACTCTATTACTGCCTCCAAAGGATACCTCTGGACCTTGGGTTGTGTCTTGGGGTTTTTCTTTTTACTGTTGAGTCTGCTATTTGCTGTTTATTTTGTTGTCCGAGTTGTTTGTCTAATTTTTCGAGTAGTTTTGGTAGTGATCCCATTTTCTCTTTTTCTTGCTGTAGGACTAGTTGACCTCATATCTTTTCGCAAAAATATTGTCGAGAGGTCCTTTTAGGTCCCTGATGGCATGGCCGACTGGGTGGATTCTATGGTTCTCATGTGTGTCTCGTTGGCTGACTCTGAGTTTTGTGAACATCTTAGGAAGTTTCATAGGGTTTGTAGCAATGGTAGTGATGAAAAGAATTACGAGCTTGTGTCCCCTAATTCAGAAGAGAGAGTTTGTTTTTCAACTCGGGTTGCTGGAGATCGTCCTTTTTTCTATGCGTATGGTTTCTTTTTTGACCAAATGAATATCACCTTTCCTTTCACTCCTTTTGAAACCAATCTGTTGTGGTTTTGTAATGTAGCTCCGTCCCAACTTCACCCCAATTCCTGGGGCTTTATAAAAATCTTCCAACTACTGTGTTGTGAACTTGTAGTCCCTGCCTCGCAATCCCTTTTCTTTTATTTGTTTGTCTTGACAAAGCCTGGGGTGGTTAAGAAAAAGGCTGCCTAGATTTCTTTTCGATCTTCGCAAGTGAAGAAAGATTTTTCTATGTATGACGAATCGTTCTGTGATTTTAAGAACTATTTCTTTAAGATCCGAGCTGTTGAAGGATCTCGACCATTTTTTCTGGATGAGAATGATGAACCCATTTTTCCTCTAGAGTGACAAAAGAATGTTGTTGTGTCAAGGTATTCATGGGAAATATTGGACGAGGTCGAACGGACTTTTGTGATTGTATTGGAGGAGAATTGGGTGAGCCTCCTTATCTTGACACCAAAAGGTTTTTGGGGAATCCCTCACTTCTCCAAGCCGAGCTGGGTAGTGGTCAACTTCCCTTTTTTCTGTTATTTTGCCTGCTTTCTCGAATTTGTTTTTTTTTTCCTTTCTAACTCATGACTTGGTTTATTCGTTGTGATGTTTGCTTGCAGAGATGATTAAAAATACTGACTCTATAAAAGCTTTCAAGAAGGCTACGACGGCTCAAAACATCTCGGCTAAGGAGGCTGGGGAGGGGTCCTCTCAGATTCAGACAAAGCCATCCGTGCTAAAGTTCACCTGGGCCGAGGAGGATGATCCCAACTCCCCGGGTTCGTTTGGCTAACCCTCCACAAACTTCGGTTGCTACTTTTGGCGCTCCTCCGAAAAAACAAAAGACATCTGAGCCTTTTAACTTGGATGCTCTTGACTTTGATGCTGTCGAGTTTGTCGACCAGCAGATCGCCCCTTATGGTGAACTTTCGATGAATGACGTGTCCATTCTTTACCACCTAGAATTCATCACTAGGAGTAGTGTGAAGATGGCACATATGGGTGCGGTTCTTTTTCGAACTGTTCAGGGTATCTCGGTTCATGCTACAAAATCTTTTATGGAGGAGGCTAAGTCAGAGTTTGATCGGATTAAGGATTTCAAGGAGGAGCTGGAGGTGAAGTTGGCAAAGGTAGAGAAGGAGTTGGAGGGTGAGAAGGCTAGTTCTATTGCCTTGGCGGCTGGCTGAGGATACCGCATTGAGGCATAAGGAGAGTTATGTTTCGGCCTACAGGGAAGTGATACGTCTCAGGGGTGATTTGGAATCTGTCCAAGCTGACTATATCGAGCTCCAGGGTCACTTTGTGGGCAGCGTGAATGCTGCTTATGAGAGCTTGAAGGAGCAGGTTCGTGTTCTTGCACCCGAACTTGACCTTACTCTCTTTAGTCTCGACAATGTTGTGAAGGACGGCAAGATTGTCCCTGACGACCCTGATGACGATGATGTTGAATCTCCTCTTGCGCCTGCCACCAAAGCTTCTGTTGTGCTGACTTTTTCAGCTCCTTTGGCCGGAGTCGAGTCAGAACCTGACTATCAAATCTTGAACCGGAAGAATGAGACAGTGGATGCTGTGCCTCTTCATACTCGTCTTCCTTCACCCCGTGTTGATGCTGCCGAGAAGTCTTCGGATCCTCAATGATTGTTCTAGATATTTGTGTGGATAGCCCGATATGTGGGCTTTTGAACTTTTTATTTTGTAAATGGTGCTTTTGACTTTTGCTACTTCTTTAGTTGCTTGTTTAGCAACTTTATTTTTGAAAAACAAAGTAGTACTTGATTTTGGTAGCCTCTTGAGTTTGTTTATATCTTGTGCTTTTTCATAATATGTTTGTTTGCACTTGCTTGGTACCGTTTCAGGTTTTGCTGGGGTGTTGGAGTCCTGTCGACCTCTTTGGATTGCCTTTGTATTTCATACTTGTGGCTTGATTCTTTGAGGTCGAGTATGTTTGGATCCAACTTGTGTGTCGGCTTCCTTACCTTGGCCCAAAGTTATCTCTAGTAATCCGTTTTGTTTGGACCTTCGTGAGGTCTCTGTTAGGATTTACCTTTTATAACGTTCAGGTTTTTGGGAGGCTGACTTCGTCGTGTTAGTCCTTTCTAAGTTACTTTTGGTAATCCTCTTTTTGGACTTTTGGCAGGTCTCTTTTAGGGATTACTGTTGTAACTTGTTCGAGGAAGACTGACATCATCTCGTCGGTCTCTTCTAAGTTACTTTTAGTAATCTTCTTTCTTGAATCTCTATCAGGTCTCTTACAGGGATTACTTCTATAATTTGTTTGTGGGAGGTCGACTTCATCATGTCGGTCTCTTCTAAATTATTTCTAGTAATCATCTTTCTTGAACCTTTGTCAGGTCTCTTTTAGGGATTATTTTTATAACTTGTTCGTGGGAGGCCGACTTCATCATGTCGATATCTTCTAAGTTATTTCTAGTAATCCTCTTTTTTAGGGATGGCCAGGCCTCTTTCCAATGATCGACTTTTTATAACTTTGGTTAGTGTGGTCGACTTGGTAGTGTCCTTTCTAGTTAGCTGCTAGCTTTCCCTTTCCCGGTTGACTTGTTTCGATATAATTTTGGATTAGGATAAGATCGTTGTTGGCGAAGCTTATTTGCACTACCCTTCGATTGTACCTTAAGGCCATGCGACGTTTTAGCGCTTCTTCCTTGATCTGAGTTCTTTCTCGGATTTCTGGAAGCAAGTCGAGTTCTTCCCTTTGAAGCTGGGAGTTGACTTTGTCACTATAGAGAATTGCTCTGGGAGATCTTTCTTCGACCTCTACTGGTATCATTGCCTCTATTCCATAAGCTAGTCGGAAGGGTGATTCCTTTGTGGTGGAATGTGGAGTTGCCCTATATGCCCATAGGACTTGTGGAAGCTCTTTAGCTCAGGCTCCTTTTGCGTCCTGTAGCCTTCGTTTTAACCCATCTAGTATGACTTTATTGGCAGCTTCTGCTTGTTCATTAGCCCGCGGGTGTTCTACGGAGGTGAATTGATGTTTTATTCTTAAGTTGGCCACTAATTTCCTAAAGCCTGTGTCGGTGACTTGGGTGCCATTGTCTGTGGTTATGGAGTGGGGGACTCCAAACCTTGTGACGATGTTCCTATATAGGAATTTTTGACTTCTTTGAGCTGTGGCATTGGCCAGAGGTTCTGCCTTGATCCACTTTGTGAAATAATTCACCCCTACAATGAGAAATTTTACCTGTCTCGATCCTTGGGGGAAAGGGCCGAGGAGGTCCAGTCCCCACTTTGCAAATGGCTAAGGTGAGGTTACGCTAATGAGTTCTTCTGGTGGGACGTTGTGAAAGTTAGCTAGCATGTTTTTGACACTGGGCATGTTTTCACAAATTTGGTCGCTTCTTTCTACAAGGTCGGCCAAAAGAATCCAACTCGGAGTATCTTTTTGAAGAGGACTCGTGCTCCGAGATGATTACCGCACTCGCCGTTGTGTATTTCTTCTAAGACTTCTTTTTTGTTAGGGGTTGGTATGCATTTTAGCAGAGGTGTCGAGATTCCTCTTTTGTACAGGATGTCATTTATGATGGTGTAATACTGTGCCTCTCGCTTCAACCTTTTTGCTTCCTTTTCATCTGTAGGGAGTGTTTCTGATCTAAGGTAGCGGATTATGGGAGTCATCCATTCTTGGTCCTGATCTGTTATGGTTAAGATTTTTTCTTCTTCCGTGATTGACGGGTTCTGGAGCGTTTCTTAGATGAGGCTTTTATTGTTACCCCCTGGTTTGGTGCTAGCTAGTTTTGAGAGTGCATCAATTCGGGCGTTTTGTTCTCGAGGTATGTGGCGGGCCTCATATTCTTCGAGTTGTCCAAGCTGTTTCCTAGTTTTATCCATGTATTTTTTCATGGTGGGATCTTTGGCTTGGTAGCTTTCTGCTATTTGTGAAGTAACTACCTGTGAGTCACTGAAGATGATGAGCTTTTGAGTTTCGACCTCCTTAGCTAGCTTCAAACCGGCTAGTAGTGCCTTATATTCGGCTTGGTTGTTTGAGGCAAGGAACTCGAATTTGAGAGAAAATTCGATTTGGATTTCCTGGTCGCTTTCTATAATGATGCCTGTGCCGCTTCCAGTTTTGTTTGAGGAACCGTCCACACAAAGATTCCATTACGTAGGAATTTCCAGAGTATCTGTAAATTCTGCAATGAAGTCAGCTAGATATTGTGATTTGATGGCTATTCGAGCTTCATATTGAAGGTCGAATTCAGATAACTCGGTTGTCCATTGCAAAATTCTGCCTACTAGGTCCGTTTTTTGCAAAATTACTTTTATTGGTTGGTTGGTCTGAACCTTAATGATGTGAGCTTGGAAATATAGACAGAGCCGTCTAGAGGTTAGTATGAGAGCATAGGCGAATTTTTCTATTTTTTGGTAGTTCAGCTCGGATTCTTGCAACGCTTTGCTGATGAAGTATACATGTTCCTGCCCACTGTCGTCTTCTCGGACTAATGCTGAGGCTATTGCCCAACTTCCTATAGCGAGATATAATATAAGTGGTTCTCCTTTCCGAGGCTGAGTTAGGATAGGGGCTGTCCCAGGAATCTTTTGAAATCCTGGAAGACCTGCTCGCACTCCGTTGTCCATTCAAACGTCTTTCCCTTCCTTAGAGTGGCATAGAAGGGGAGAGATCTTATTGCTGATCCATCCAGAAATTTGGACAAGGCTGCCAACCTTCCGTTGAGTTGTTGTACTTCCTTGACACAAGTCGGACTCTTCATGTCGAGTATGGTCCGGCATTTATCCGGATTTGCCTCGATTCCTCTTTGTGTGAGCATGAAACCCAAGAACTTGCCAGCTTCTACTGTGAAGGTGCATTTTGCAGGATTAAGTCGCATGCCATGCCTTTTTATAGTGTCGAATACTTAGGTGAGGTCGGACAGCAGCGTCTTCTCGCTTTGTGTTTTTATTAACATGTCATTCACATATACTTCCATGATTTTTCCGATGTGATCTGTGAAGATCTTATTCATTAATCTCTGATAGGTAGTTCCTGCGTTTTTTAGCCCAAAAGGCATGACAATGTAGCAGTAGTTTGCTTTTGGGGTTAAGAACGCTATTTTTCTTGGTAAGTGGATACATCGGGATTTGATTGTATCCCGAGTATGCATCCATAAACAGAGGTATTTATATCCGTAGGAGGCATCTACCAGAGTGTCGATACTTGGGAGTGGATAAGGATCTTTTGGGCAGACTTTGTTGAGATCAGTGTAGTCGGTGCACATCTGCCACTTCCCATTTGATTTTTTCCCCAAGACAACGTTAGCTAGCCATAGTGGATACGTGACTTCTCTTATGAATCCTGCCTCTAGTAGAGCTTGTACCTATTCTTCCACAACTTGGGATCGTTCTGGCCTGAGTTTTCTATGCCTCTGTTGTACTGGCCGAGATCCTGGGTAGACTGCTAGCTTGTGGTACATTAACTTGGGGTCTATGCTTGGCATGTCTGCGGCCTTCCATGCAAAGAGGTCGACGTTATCTTGCAAGAATTGTATGGGTGATTCTTTTATGTCTCCTTTTAGGATTGTATCGATATTGGTTGTTTGGTCCGGGATATCTCTGATCTGGACTTTCTCCACTTCACATTCGGATTGTGGGAGGAGTTCTTCCCGCCTCTGAGCTCTGCCGAGTTCGATTGTGTGGAATTTGTCCCTTCTGCCTCTAAGGTTTAAGCTCTCATTGTAGCAGCGATGTGTCGTCTTCTGGTCTACTTTTTTATTGTAACTATTCCTTCTGTAGTTGGGAACTTCATGCATAGATGTGGAGTCGAGACTACTGCGCCGAGCTGATTCAATGTTGTCCGACCTATAAAGGCATTGTAGGCTGAGCTTACGTTGACTATGATGTAGTCTATTTTGAGTGTTCTTGACTGGTTTCTTTTTCCAAAGGTAGTGTGTAGTGAGACATATTCAAGTGGTTGAACTGGGGTGTCTCCCAGTCTGAATAGGCTGTTCAGATATGCTTTGAGTTCTTTTTCTTCTAGGTCGAGTTTGTCGAAGGTGGTTTTGAATAATATGTTGGCGGAGCTGCCTTGGTCTATCAGCGTGTGGTGGAAATTAGTGTTTGTCAGTACGATAGTGATGATCATACGATCGTTGTGTCTTGGGATGATACCAGATGTGTCCTCTTTGGTAAAGGTAATTGTGGGGATGTCGTGTGTTTCCTCTTTTCTCTCAACATGATATACTTCTTTGAGATACCTCTTGCGAGATGATTTGGAGATCCCGCCTTCCGCAAATCCTCCGTGGATCATGTGGACGTGTCTCTCAGGGGTACGAGGTGGTTGTTCTGTCTGTCCGATATCTTTGTCCTTTCTTCTTTTTCTGGCATCGTCTGCTCGATTCGCCAAATACCGATCTAATTTTTCTTCTCTTACTAGTTTTTCTATGATATTTTTTAAGTCGAAACATTCATTGGTGGAATGTCTATAGACTCGGTGATATTCACAATACTCTGTCTGGTTTTCTCCTCCTTTTTTGCTTTTGAGTGGTCGAGTTGGGGGTATCTTTTCAGTATGACATACTTCTCTGTAGACATCCACAAGGATACCCAGAGAGGATATAATTGTGGTATTTTTTATCTTTTTCCCCTGTCGATCTCTTTTTTTCTTGGATTCTTTGTCCTTATCTTGGGAGGAGTAGGAGAATCCAGATTTTGAGATCTCTCCTAGTCGAGCGTTTTTTTCCATGTTGATATACTTCTCGGCTCGTTCTTGTATCTCATTTAGAGAGGTGGGATGCTTCTTTGATATGGATTAGCTAAAAGGCCCATATCGTAGGCTATTGATGAGGCCCATGATGGCTGTTTCTGTGGGCAGACTTTGTATGTCTAGACATGCTTTGTTAAATCTTTCCATGTAGCTGTGGAGATTTTTCCAATCTCTCTGTTTGATTCTTAATAGACTTGGGACGTGCTTGGCTTTGTCTTTCTGGATGGAGAATCTGGCTAGAAAATTTTTGGTTAGGTCGTCGAAGCTTGAGATGGACCTGGGGGGTAGATTGTCGAACGACTTAATCATCGTTTTTGTTAAGGTATTTGGGAAGGCTTTGCAGCGGACTGCGTCTGAGGCGTCAATGAGGTACATTCGACTCCTGAAATTACTGAGGTGATGGCTTAGATCCGCCGTGCCATTGTATAAAGCCATATCCAGGAGCTTAAAGTTCTTTGGGATTTTGCTCTTCATGATCTCCTTGGTAAATGGATCTTGGTCCATGCGGGAGCTGTCCTCGTGAGTGGATCGAGTCGCTTTGGGTTTGGGATCGGCTTCGAGTTTTAGGAGTTTGTCCTTCAATTCTCGGCGTCGCCTTATCTCCCTTTATAGGTCCTTTCCAGCTTTTCGCTGATGTTGGACTTCTTCCTCAAGTTGTTTTAAACGATCTTGAAGAGTCTCAAGGGCTCCCGAACTTGGTGAATTCTTATCTCCGTTAGGTTGCGGGATATCTTTTGGTGTAGTGTCTACGTTTTTATGTGGCGTTCTATCTTCTAGACCTGAATCATGGTCGTTGTCATGGTTGTCTGCCATGATGATGGGATGACTTCCAGGTTCCCCGGCAACAGTGCCAATGTTCCGTGGGTTACCTGAAACTGAAGGTCGATCTCAGACGAGATCTTCTGTACTGGCCGGAGCTGTTGTGTCCGAATTGTGGGACTGGGTGGTGGTGTTGAACCTTCGTCATTGGAGGGTGGTGGTACCTGCAAGGGACTCCGATGTTTAAATTAGCAAGGGTATTAAGCAGGTTTTTAGTAGAATCAGAGTATGAGTTATACATGGGTCCTCCAGCGTATTTATAATGGTGTGGAGTGACCTTTTTAGATAAGATTATTTTATCTTATCTTTGACTGGAGTCCTCGTATCTTCAAGGGAACCGCCCATATTTCTATAGGCTTGGGCTACCTTTGGATTTGGGTCGTGTTCCTCTATTTGGGCCTTTTATTGGGCTTCCTTGGCAATTTTGACCGAGCTCTTTGACCTGAAGAGGTCGGTTGCTCTGTCGCTAAACATCCCAGGTCGGGTGGCTCGATCCTGGATATGAACACTTACCGTTATGCAGAGGAACTTTGACGCCGGAAGCTTTATCGATTCTCATCTCGTCGGGCACGGAGAAGTTCTTCAAAGATGGGGACTTGGCTTCTCAAGCCAAGTGGACATATCACTCTATGCTTCGTGCTGCCACCATTGTGAGGAAGGTAGAATCCGTGCTGGCCCATTGTCATATTTTGGATGGCAAGTACCGGGCGGCCTTGCAGGACATCGGTGGGCTAAAAGCTAAGTTGGAGGCCGCAAAGACTAGCCTGGTGGAGTCCGAGAAAAAATTGAAGGTTGCCGACGAGGCGGTTGCTCGCCTTTCCGACCGGGAGCTTGTCTTGGAGAGCCAGCATAGCGCTGCTCTAAGTCGGGCAAATGCGGCAGAGGCCAAGGTAGACGACCTGGAGAAGGAATTGGCTACTACCGTTACGTCGGCCGATGCTTCCAAGGTTGAGGTCACCAATCTTAAGAAGAAGAATAAAGAAATCATCAAGAATGTTCGCGAGGTCATTGGGGGTACCGAGGAGGTGATCAAGACCCAGATCAAATTGCTGTCCCTTGATTTCGGTACCTCGGCGATTGGAGCCTTCAAGACCATCAAAGATGGTAAGATAGTTGATATCCCAAGGAAATAACTTGTAATTTTGTTTGTTATTAATCTTGTATATTTGCTTTTTCTGGGCCGGTATGGCACCTTATTTTGTAAACATATTTTCCTTAATCGTTTGGTCGGTGTGATGCCTGTTGTATAAATGATTGTGCGGTGCCTTTTCTTTTTAAACCGTTCTCATTCATGGAATGTTTTGGTTATTTTATTTGTCGTTTTCTTGTTTGGCTATTAAATCATGAGTCGCTCTGCGTTGGATACTTGTCGGTTGCAATCGCTTTGGCTTTCGGGGTGATCAGTTTCGGGTTGCCGTTATAGCGGTGACAACTTCGAGCCAGCGATGGGTTAGCCCAGCTAGAACACCTTACCGTAGCCTCGTGTAGAGGGTAGGGGGAACAACATTTTTTGCGTTGAAACTCGAAAGATTTTTAATGGATAAGCAAAAGTATACACATGTTTAAATCACGAGTGTATTTATCCATAGGAAAGGTAAATTGAAGAGAAAATGATAATTAAGCAAATGATAATTGAAATGAAAATGTAAAGGAAATAACGTATTCAGGATAGAAACTTATGAGATGAAGGACGACAAGGTATGGAAAGAGAAAACCGCTAAGTCGGAAAGTCGCCTCTCAAGAGTAGAACCTCTTCGGATTCGCTACGTTCCACGTCCTCGAGATATCGTTTCCATCCAACCGTTTTAACTTGTACGCGCTTTTTCCGAGAACTTATCTTATTCTGTACGGATCTTCCTAATTAGCTGCCAGCTTACCTTCTTCCGAGGTCGGTAGGCCAATGTTGTTGCGTCGCAACACCAGATTGCCTTCTTTGAAGTTTTTGCTTAGCACATTTCCATTGTATCGCAAAGCTATCCTCTGTTTTAGTGCGGTTTTCGACAAGTAGGCTATCTCTCGCATCTCATTGATCAAGTCCTTGTCAACTGCTTCTGCACCACCGCCGAGAAGAAGCCTCGGGCTTGGTTCCTTGATTTCCACAGGAATGACTGCGTCTACTCCATAGATAAGCCGGAAAGGTGTTTTCCCGGTGGAGGACTGCAGTGTTGTCCTATAAGACCACAAGACTGACGCTAACTCGTATACCTAGGAGCCCTTTCTCTGGTCAAGCTGCGTTTTTAATCCATTGAGGATGGCTTTGTTCACTGCTTCCACCTGACCGTTACTCTGTTGGTGCTCAACCGATGAGAACTTTTGCTTGATCCCTAGTTAGAAAGGGACAGGTGACGTACCTCTGGAGAGGAATAGGTCTTTTCTCATTTATACTCTGTACCCAGGTGGGCTCCTTGTGATCAGGCCCACCTTCCTGTAAGCTTCTATTAGCTGTCCAGGTTCCTTGTGGAAGGGGAGGTGATGCGCAAGTCGCCTCCTGGCTCAGATCATCGGACCCGTTGGGTCAGAGACTTGTGACCGGAACCAGATTGTTAGTGGGCTGGGCCGGAACACTAGCTAATCCACATAATTTGCCATAGTCAAATTCACAAATGTGGGAGTGTTTTGGTTTGCATGTTGATTTGGATCCAAAATCACTCAAGTAGAATCTTTGGCACATGATTATAACTCTTAGGATGGCAGAACTTTTTTGGATCAAAACATGTCTTTTACCTTATGCGGGCCCTTTAAGATGGCTGACCAACTTCCAATCCAACTGAATGTTGGAAGCATTTTTGGAGTATGTTTGATATGTCCACACATGAATAGCAAGATGCAAAATGTTAATGTTATCCACCATACAGTAAATCGATGTTCTCTCTGATAAAAAAAAAAATGTTGCATCTTTGTCAACAAATGTTTTGCATTACCTTCAGTGACTAAGTCAACTATGCATGGTCCTCAATGGACCATTAAAAGAAAGACTTCTAAGGAAAATGGGCCAAATGTTGTTGAACCTTGTAAAATGAAAAGAAAAAACTACCACAACTCTTGGATGGAAAAAGGCGTGTTATCATCAATGGTTAGAAAATTAATCATATATACTTTTTTCAGTTATTTATTCTTGATCATTTGACATCGTCTATAATTAATGCAGATCATAAGATTGGTGATATGAATTATTGGCGAACAGAATTATCAGATATTTACATATGGTATGCCTCATATGGATCAAATATGTGGAATTCAAGATTTTTGTGCTATATAGCAGGTGGACAGGTAATGCTATTGCAATGTCTCAGTAAGTTTATATATGTTAGCACTGCTATAAGCTGTCAAATTGCTGTTAAGTGAATGATATGCCAGACCTGAAATTTCTTGTTTCTTCAATTGTCATCCATGATTATTTGCTTGCTTAAACAAGAGTTTGCAACCTCAGTTTCATTCATTGTTTATGGTGTGGATTTTGGTTGGGTGGGAGGGAGGGGGGTTATTTTCTTTCCTTTTTATGTAGTTTTTGTGGGGTTTATGTTCAGGTGGAAGGCATGAAAAAAACCTGTTCTGGTTCACTGGATAAAGCTTTGCCGAAGGCAATAGTATGGAAGACTTTTCCTTGCCATACATTTTTTGGCCGTGAAGCTTCACATACGTGGGGTCCTGGAGGGGTTGCATTTCTTAATCCAGTAGAAACATCTCAGTACAAGACACACATGTGTCTGTACAAAATTTCGTAAGCAAATCCTTGAATTTGTGAAATTATACTTCTGTTTACATAGGATCCTTTCTTCATTTCAGTGATATGCAGTTATAGCACAAGTGTGGAGTTGTCGTCTGTTTTATTTTTAAATTGCTTACATACTCTACGGAAGTTCTGTAGTTAACTTCTTGTCCCCGTTTGTTACAGGATGGAGCAATTCAATGATATTTTATTTCAGGAAAATGGATTAAGCATTGATACTGGCTCTCCTTTACTTGATATAGCAACCCTGAATGCTATCTCTGAGAAGGAATTCAATTCTCAGGAGGTTAAGGTATTACCCGATCCCCTCATTTTTCTGAATTTAGTTCGTTCTTTTTTTTTTTTTTCCTAACAATCTCCTCATTTAGTTTGTTCCCCTCTCTCTAATAATGTTGCAGGATGGTTGGTATGGTAATGTTGTTTACTTGGGGAAGGAGCAAGACATCCCCATAGTTACCATGACGTGAGTGACATATTGCCCTTTCTATGAGGAACATGTTCTTAGAGCACATTTAGTGCGTGCTTTAGAAACATGTACAACCATTAACATGTTCGAATGTTATGTGTCCGAGGACACAAGTATTTCTCCTCTTTAGTTGCCATGTCAATTTATTTCCTAGTTATAATATAATCATGTTGTGTTACCTTGATCAAACCAGGTGTTCGCTTGCTGATATTGAAGGCTTCAAATCTGGGAAGCTACCATTACGAGCCCCTAATGAGGCATATACCAAAACCTTAATTAAAGGATTGGTAGAGGGCAAACAACTTTCTGAGGGGGAAGCCATTGCTTACATTGAAGCTGCTTCTAAATCCTTAATTTGCAGATAGACATGTGCCTTTTGAATTGGGGTGTAAATCTTATTTAACAGTTTACATATATTTCTATCCCCAGCTTCGCATACACCTCGCTTGTGGGCTGACCATTTATTATTGCTAGGGCATTCGTCATGTGATTGCATGCATATATATAACTTTCGTGTATAGTATTTGAAGTTCCTTAAATGTTGTTGACAGGAACTTACTCCAGATTGAATTGCTAATATATAGTTGGACAGAACCTTCTTTCTCCCTTTTACAGCTGAATACGTAGTAGTTATCCCGTTCTGAATCATTTGCTTTTTTTATACAATGTTATTAGAACCAAATAACTATATAATTAGAATTAGACTAAACTACCAAAAGTACCTATGAAAGATGTAGTCGTTGACAAGAGTACTCATGAATTTAGAAAACAACCCAAATATCCACAATTATATAGTTCAGTTTGTCAAATGTGACCAAAAACGTTAGAAGGCTTTGTTTACATGTCCTACTTGTCTATTTCCTTTCTAACGAGGCGAGAGTTGTTTTAGGTGAATCATGTTTTTTTTTTTTTTGGATGTGTATTGTATTTACTTAAATAATAAAAAATTAGTAACTCCTTCAAATTCCATTTAAACACAGAATAGAGTATAAAACTCAACTATGCCCTAATAGAGCAGTTTTTTTTATCTTTTTCTTTAGCCATATACAATCTTCTTTGAACCCATTCCTGTGAATCCATTCCCGTGATGCCATTCATCTCCAAGTTCGTCTTCAAAGTTTAGGAGGGAGAGGTTGTAGTTGCTTCAAGGAACTTTGTACAGGAGTGGTCTCATAGTCGAAGTCATTGAAGAGGTAATCCTTTCACAACCAAAATTGGTGAATCCTTGTAACCTCCAATTTGTTAAGAGTTCTTCGTCGCATGTCAAAGATTGAATAATTACTGTTAATGAATTTTTGGTAGGTTAGTTTTTTAGTAACTAAATCTTATTTTGGTCCTTTTATTTAAGCTGAATATTGTTTTGTGGTTGGAATACTGTTGTGTTTATTGTGTCTGAAACCATAAACATGGTGAATTTAGAGAGAGAGTCAGTTATGGTTTCACTAGTTCGTAGTTTGTGAGATGGCCACTAATGGTAGATTTTTTTTTATGTTACAGAGATGGCTACAATGCATATTACTTTAGACATATATCATGGAGGAAAATTTGAGAGAACAAAGGATGGAAAAATCGTGTATGAAGGTGGGGAGAAATCTGAAATTCCAAAGGTTAACACTTTGAATGGATTTTTTATTAATGGTCTCCTTAGAGATATTGGATACACTTTGGTCGGTAAACGCTACTGGTTAGTGTCTGGGATGGAGGTTGATGGTGGTCTCAAGCTATTGAAAACTGATAAGGACATAATAGAGTTGTATGAAGTTGCATTGAGCAATGGAAATAGGGTGTGTGTGTACACTGAGCACCCAATCAACTTACCAGAAGTTGTTGAAGAGGATGATCAAGCTTCAAAAGAGGCACCTATAAGTAAAGAAGGTGGTGATATTGTGATTCCCTCAAAGGTGAGGCTAAAGAGCTATGCAAGGAGGACTCCAACTCCTAAAAAAAAGAAGGTTATGAAACAAGCCAGCACATCTGATCAGCCCAATATCCAACCCATTATACACCTTAGTAGCAGGTCCAATAAGCAGTCCATGAACTAGTCCAATACACAACCAAAAAGATCATTACCACAGTACACAAATTTTCTTAGCCAACCCCATCATGAGCCCAAGAATCCTAAAAGCAATATACCCAGAAGAAGCAACATTCACAGCCGAATACAACCAAAAAAGCAGCAAACTCCAATTATCCCTGTCCAAACTCAGCAGACACACTAAGCCACAAATAGTTCAAATTCAAAACACAATTCCAATTTTGAGCCTTTTCATGTTGTAACAGCCAATACACCAGAAATTTTAACACAATATATACCTCAGTCTTATAATGAATCCCAAAGTGATCCCAACCATGTAGAAGAGTTTGAGTCTCTCACTCAGCCCCAACCACCATCAGCAAGTCAAAATATAGAACAAGAGCAGGATCCATCCGAGTAGGGAATAAGACAAGTACCTAAAAAATAAAATAGGTAGAGCACAACCAGACCTGAACCTACTGGACAATCCTTCATTCAAAACTCAGATCCTAACAAGGCTTCAAGAATTTTTGTGCCAATAGATGATGTTGAAGACTATTCAGATGAGGATCCCGGGTTACATTGTCATGAGTTTGAGGAGCTTCACAACTGTGCAGATTCTGATGAAGAACAACCAGATGTATTCCCATAAGATAATGTTGATGCACCAGTTGCACAAGTTAGGCTTAAAGTGGGAATGGAGTTTGAAACTTTAGATCAATTTAAAAAGGCTGTGAGGAAGTTTAACATTAACTTAGGCAGGAGTATATTTTTTCCTAGAGTTGATAGTACAAGGATGAAGGTGCTGTGTTGGGATGAGAACTGTCCTTGGTAGATATACTGTGCTAAGAAGAGTTACCCCATGAACTATTAAGTGAAAACATTTGTGAATAAGCACACATGTTGTAGAATTGTGCTTAACAGGAGGTCTTCTGATGGTAAGAGAGTAGTTGATGAGTTGGAACAGCAAATTAGGATGCAGCCAACAATGACTATAAAGGAAGCTGAAGATTATTTTAAGAGTGTGATGTACTGCTGAATATGGCATGAAAATCTTGAAAATCAATCCGGGATCTATAGTAGATAAATGCACTAGACAAATGCCAGACTCGACTTTGTTGTTCAGAAGAATTTATATTTTTCTGGATGTTTTTTAGAAGGGATTCTTAGTTGGATGCAGACCATTTATTAACTTGAATGAGACCTTTTTGAGAGACTACTATGGTGGACAACTCTTGACTGCTATAAGTCAAGACAGCTCTTGACATTCATGCTCATTGAGTCGTCTAATTAAAGCCCTTGCCAAACCTTGTCATCCACCCTCAATTTTATCAACCCATACAAAGTAATTACAGTCTTCATTCTATAGAAACAAAAAAAAAATTAGAGTTAGAGAAGAACCCTAAACCCTAACTATGAAACTCGTAACTCAAGGATCATATATTTTAAAACGAGCAACGAATGAACCATCTTCCTGAATTCGCAATCGTTGAAGACTCCAACAGCACAACATTCCCACCACAGTAACATCTTCCATCCAAGATTTTTGCATTTTTCGTCTTGGAATTCGACGTTCCAAAAAAGTTGCAACTTTCGCTCCAAGTCATTTTTCTTCTTGACATAGCTAAAGTTGCTCTAGCTATCTTCTTATTTAGTGGGGGGTGAAGGGAATGATGGATGGAGTATTGGGGATGGATGGAGTATTTCGGAGGGATTTAAACCCTAAAATGGTCCTGAGATTGGCGTCGTGCACTAAAATCATCCCTCAGATTCCAATTGCACTAATTACGTCCTTGAGATTAGCAAAAGTGCACCATATTAGTCCCTGACCCATTTTTCATTAACGACGTGTGACATGACTTGATGATGTGGACTGTAAGTGACACGTGTCACTCCATGATTTGGTTACATGTAATGATATGATGATGTGGTGACAAGTGATACGTGGCATGCTTATGTGGACAGTTGTGCCACGTGTCACAATGTTATTTGGCCACGTGTTTGTTTGTGCCACATGTCGTAACAGTATTCGTCAACGTGTCGTCCATTATGTCATCATTGTAGATGCACCAAATTAGTCCCTCACTTTACATTAAGCGACTCATTTTAGTCCCTGCAATTGAATGTCGTGCACCAAACTAGTCCATTCACCAATTTTTCTCACTTTTTTCTATAAATTCAAAATTCTCAATATTTTTTAATGCATTAATTTCAATTCTATTTTTTACATGTTAATCAAATAAAAGTGTTTTTATAAAATATTTTTTCTCTTGTGAATGCCCTAACCGCCGACTTGGAGTTGACGTGAAGTCGTGAAGGCATTTCAAGCACCTTCATTACTATCTCCGACCTCTTTCAGTGCTTTTAAAAAATATTTTTTCTCTTACGGATACCCCTAACCACCGTTTTGGAGTTGACGTGAAAGCATTTTAAGCTTCCCTCATTACTATCTTCGACCTCTTTTGTCTAGACTATAGTGGTCAGAGATGGTAGTAAAGGTGTTTGAAGTGCCTTCAATATTAACTCATTTACACATAACGAAAACGTGTATTTTATAAGAACAAAAAAATGTTTATTTTAATTATTAATTTTTTTGTTAAAAATACATTTTTTATGAAAAAAATGTGTCTAATCAATCATATAATTATTTTTTTATAATAACATACTTATATATTACAAAATTTATTAATGTTAAATTATTAAAAATATATATATAATTAAAACTAAAATCTTAAAAATTTTTATGAAAGCACTTGTATTTAAAAGATATATGAAAAAATAGAAATGAAATTAGTGCATCCATGATATTGAAAATTTTAAATTAAAAAAATGAGAAAAAACTGGTGAAGGGACTAGTTTGGTACACAACATTCAATTTCAGGGACTAAAATGAGTCACTTAATGTAAAGTGAGGGACTAATTTGGTGCATCTATAATGATGACTTAATGGACGACACATGGACGAATATTGTTGCGACACGTGGCACAAACGGATACGTGGCCAAATAACATTGTGACACGTGGCACAACCATCCACATCAGCATGCTACGTGTCACTGGTCACTACATCATCATATCATTACACGTTGCCAAATTATGGAGTGACACATGTCACTTACAGTCTACATCATCAAGTCATGTCATCACGTCGTTAATGGAAAATAGGTCAAGGACTAATATGGTGCACTTTTATTAATCTCAGGGACATAATTAATGCATTTGGAATTTCATGGACGATTTTAGTATACGACACCAATCGTATGACAAGGTTTAATTCATTTTACTTTTCTAACGTTGGGGTCCAACGAAGAATAAAGAACTAGGGTTCATAGTTTTGCCAATTCAAGCTCAATACACGTCAAATCGACAACATGATAATGTGAAAAAAAAAATGCCCACATAGGACACTCGGTTAAAGTTGAATCACATTTGGTTAGTTTTGTATACGGGATTGATTTTCTGTGGGTATTTAGGTTGTTTTCTAAGTTCATGAGTATCTCTTGTCAACAAATACATCTTTCATAGGCACTTTTGGAGTTTTGGTAGTTTAGTCTTAGAATTTTTACTTGTGCCCAACAAATAAAGATGCATAATTAGTATTTATAAAAAAAATGATTATGTTAATGATAAAATAAAATTGATATTCTTTTTGTAACGACAGGTTTTAGTTACGATTATAAATTATAATGTGAAAAATAAATGTTCTAGTAACTGATTATTGAAAAAATTTTAAATTTACATACACACACAAATACCGAATACGTAACTTAATGTAATCATTAATTTTGCGGGAGATGATAACATTATTTATTTGCCGTAGAAAACTAAACAAATAATGGTACTCCTTCAAAAAAATATTTATTTGCGGTAGATGATAACATTATTAATATGTTGTAGACTCCCAATTTTCATTACTATAATCAGCCGATAATAACTCATCTATATTTTCTGTTAGATGATAATAAGTTTACAATGTAATCACTAGTTTTCCTTTTTAACAAGGATGGCAAAATGGTGAACTATGGCAAAATTACAGAATGCCTTCAGTTCTGCCGAAGGCTTAATTCAAGTTATCAGAAATATAAGAATTAAAGAATGGACCACCAATAACTGATGCTAAATAGCTGGAATCCTGGAGCCCTAACAACACTACTCGAGGGAAGGCTTGAATTCAATAATTTCCTACTCCCTATCTACCTTTTATTTTTGCATGCCCAGAATCGCCAAGATGTTTATGTAATTTATTCCTGAGAAAAAGAAAATACAGAAAGTTACATGGCTGTCCCTCTTTTTGACAAGAAAATTTTCGCCTGATAATATATACAACGGTAATAACAGCAAAGCTTATCCAACTAGATAACAAATAAATGATAAATATGAGACATAAATTACCTTGACTCAAACTCCTCTCCACAGGTCTCGCAAGTATTGCCATGATTCTTTGACGCACCCTTACAGAAGAAACACAATCAGAAATCAGAACATGGCCTCATGGAGTACAAAATAATCTAAATTGTAACTTGTATAGCTGTATAATATCATGGACTCAAATATGAAACTTTGACAGAACCACACAAATGGAAATCAAACAAGTTATGACTGCTACCCCTTTTCTTATATCATCCTAGCTACTACATTTAGGAAAAGCAAAAATTATCCAAGGCGAATTGCGGGTCTCAAGTTAGCAAGCTACTTAAGCAAAAGACAGTATATAAACATCTCGCTAGTCGCCACAAATGATCAGATAATGGAAACAAGCTTAGTCACAAGTTCTTACCTTGGCTTTTCTTCCTTTTGATGAAGTTTTAGCTTTGGATTTTGTGTCCTTTGCATCTCCTCTCTTATCAGCTGGTTTATTTGAAGTCTTATCTCTACCATCATGCTCGTCCTCTTTACCATTAATCACATTCTCCACGTTAAATTGGAAAGAAGACTCCTCTGCATGAGAATTGCCATTCCCATCATCGTTGTTGTTATTATGCTCTTCATCGCCATTGACGCCTGCTGTGCGGGATTCTTCTGGATTTTTCCTACCCTTTTCTTTCTTGGATCCGCGTTTCTTTCTTGCGCCCTTCCGGTTTTCGTATTCCATAGGGCCAACCCCATCATCCTCATTCTCAATTTGAGTTGGAGGCACTGGGGCATTGGGCTTGCGCGTTGAAGCATGTGGCTTTCTGCTCTTGTGACCTGCAATCATTGCTTCGAGAGCACCAATTTCATCATCATCATCACCACCATCTACAGACACACTAACCACATTGCCTTCCTTTTCATGTGAAGCATCATAAAATTCTTCCTCGTCATCATCATCAGGCTCGACTCCATTTCTAGTGCTCTCCTCTGCAACATTAAGACTATCTCTAATCCTCTCCTCCAAATCCTCAACCACGTGATCAGCATCCTCCTCACTCTCCAACCCTTCCTTCCCTTCTCTTCCTTCCACCTCAATCTCACTCTCCAAATCCTCCATAGCAACCTCCTCATCCTCATCCTCAATCGAATCCCTAAACTCAGCAACCTTCTCCTTATGCTTCTTGGACTGCTCATGGTTCTTCCACTGCTTCTCACTCTTGAACTTCTTCCCACACAACACACAATAAAATTCCTTCTCACCACCCTTCTTCCCCTCCTCCTCTGCCTCCTCAAACCACAAATCATCCTCCCCGTCCTCGCCCTCATCCACCTTCGCCCACTCCGGCTCCTCGTATGCCATTGCCCTCTCCCTCCTCTCCTTTTCCAACCTTTTCTTCTTCTCCTTCTGCTCCTCCTTCCTCTTCAACTCCTCCTTCTCCTTCTTCATCTTCATATCAATCACCCTCTTATCCCTCTTCTTCACAAACTCAGCCAATCTCCTCACAGTATCATTGTACTCCCTCCTCGCCTTCTTCCTTACCTTGTTATTTTCCTCCTCCATAAGCCGCCGCGACCGCCGGTTCGGACCGGCCGAAACATCATACTCATCAACCCAGCAAAAATCCATAACAGTCGAAAACCCTAACCAATAACCATAAAACGCAGTAACCTGCTCGTAAGGGCTATCTAAATTACCCATAACAGGAGCTTGCCTAATGGAATCAACACCTAACCCTAACTTCTTCACGAAATTGATCTCATTAGCGTGAATCTTATCGAAAACATCAGAATACACCTTGTAGAAGCCTCTGCCGGAATCGGAGTAGCCGGAGAAGACGGTATTGGAGAAAAACGAGAAGAGGTCGGGGACAGAGGAGTTGCGGAGGGTGTCGGGATCGGAGAAGAGGATCTGAGAGCGATGAGAGTCGTACCAGGAGCGTTCTTTGGGATCAGAGAGTACCTCGTAGGCGTGCTGAAGCTCCTGAAACTGCGCAGTGGCTTCCGATTGGGAGATACCTGATTGGACCAGCTTGTCGGGGTGGCGCTGCAGGGCTAGGCGGCGGTAGGCGGAGCGGATCTCCTCCGGAGTGGAGTCACGGGGAAGGCCGAGAACCTCATAGTGGCACCGCTTCGCT
>NC_029772.3:103524806-103549582 GCF_000817695.3 Arachis duranensis | reverse complement strand
AATAAAAAGAGATTTTTTTTGAAAAAATCTAAGCCTCTAAGGACAGCCAAATAAACACTTACACCTTTAATAAAAAGAGATTTTTTTTGAAAAAATCTAAGCCTCTAAGGACAGCCAAATAAACACTTACACCTTTTTTATCCTTGCTAGATAAAAATCATTATTATATAAAGAAATAGTTATACGTTGATGTCTCAAGTAGTATACTTATAATGTTTATTATTTGGTAATTTAGTTATTTTAGTTACTTCTGAAATTTTCAATTAAAAGTATGATAACAGTTACAAAAACGATTTAAATTGGCCAAAAATGGTGTATGAATTATAATTGTCAGGTGACATAAAAAATTTATAAAAGAAGCTTAGACTAATATTATAAAAGAGTTTAATTTTTTTTTAAAAATACTTAAAAAATCTAAAACGTTCTCAACTAATAGGGTAAAAATTAAAAATTTTAAATAATTCTTCTAAATTCAAACCTTTATAATTTATTTTTTTAAATTTTTATTAATATAATTTCTCTACTTTTATGTGTTTTTTTTTACTGTTTTTTTTTTCTTCATCTTTTTTTTAATTTATTATTTATTTTAATTTCTGCAATTTACTTTATTTTTGGTACCTCACATTTTTTGTTTATTTGTTAATTTCATTTTTTTAATTTCTATTAATGTTACAATTGCGACATTAAAATATCTATATTTTTCTTTAAATATATATACAAAATTTGAATAAAACAATCCTATTTTTTTCCTTAGCATATAGATGGTATTAAATTTAAGGTTTAGGCGTTTGCTATAATGTAGATTAATAAAAATATTTACACATATAGAAATGGATTAAATTCTCAAAGTGGTTCCTCAGATTGATATCGTGCACTAAAATTGTCTTTAAAATTTAATTATGTTATTGAGATTGAAAAAATTGCACCATATTAATCCCTCATCCGTTTTCCATTAATGACGTGCTGACGTGGCTAGATGACGTTGACATTTGGTGACACGTGTCACCTCATGGTTTGGCCACGTGTATCAGTATGATGACGTGTCGGTCAGTGAAACGTGACATGCTGATATAGATGGATATGTCACATGTCACAATGCTATTTTACCATGTGTCGGATTATGCCACGTGTCACAATTTTATTTGTCTACGTGTCATCTACTATGTAGATAACATAGTAAATGACACGTGGATAAATAACATTGTGACATATAGCATAATCTGACATGTGGTAAAATAGCAATGTGACATGTGACATAATTATCTACATCAGCATACCACATGTCACTGACTGTCATGCATGTCATCATATTATTATACGTGGCCAATCATGAAGTGACACATCACCAAATATTTACGTCAGCACGTTATTAACGAAAAATAGATAAAAAATTAATATGGTGTAATTTTTTTAATTTTAAAACATAATTAATACAATTAAAATTTTAGAGACAATTTTAATGTACAATGCCAATCCAGAGGCTACTTTAAAATTTTATTCTATAGAAATGCGTTAGTAAAGTGCAGAAAATAACAAGTGGTCACATAGAGGTGACAACTTCTACACAATTATAGAAAAATTTTGCTCTCTGAGAAAAAAACTTTTACAAGTTCTCCAGATTTTTAATTATGATGAATTAATTTTGTTAATAAAATAGGTCTTTTTGTTTTCCACCTAGATTTGGTGGGTTTCTCTGTATTTTCACTATTTTGGGCTAAAAGCAATTATTTGTTTGAATATCCAATATTTACTATGTCAAACATTAGGTCCACTTGACCAAGAAAAAACATTAGGTCCAAGAAAAATATTTTATTTTTAAACGATTCAATAGTATTATATTTTAAAAAAAATTATATAATTGGTTAAATGAGAAACAAGTTGAATTTGAAATTTTCTTTTTGAATTAGAGTGGTAAATTAAATCTTTATATGATTATATAAAAAAAGCTATGCCATATTAATCATTAATTTGAGGTATTTAATATATAATTTTTTTAATTCTATTATATGTAATTATAAAAAATATTACTTGTAACATATGAATTTAAAACTTTAGTTTAATATAATATACTTATTATTTTGGTTGTAAATTTATTATTATTATATATATATAATTTATAAAATAATAGATAAATAAGAACAAAACTAATATTAATACTGGAGTAATCAAAGACATAAATATTCTAATAAGTATTTGAGATATTAGGTTTTGCTGTTTTAATTTTCCGAACCTGAAATCTAAATTCATTTAAATTGGCTCAAGAGGCGTAATTTTATTTAGTTCAATAAGCATGGTTGTTTTATATGATTATTAAAAAAAAACGATGCAACAAATACACGAAAAGATAAAACTAAAAAAATTCAGACTAAAACTAACAATAGCTATTTTGGTTGATAAAACTTAAAAAATAAAGCTACACCCAAATAAATAATACTTTTCGGTCCAAAATACAGAAAAATTCACAAAATGCAAGCTGAAAAACAAAAAGACTCACTTTACTAACAAATTTAATTATAATTAAGCAACCGAAGAAGTTGTAAAAGTTGTGTCTCTCTTGAAACAAGTGTTTTTTATACTCGTGCAAAAGTTATAGAAGTTGTCACTTCAATGAGTTAAACTCTAAAATAGTTTCTGAGATTTGTGTAGTGTACTAAAATTGTTCCTGAGATTTTAATTGCACTAATTACATCCCTGAGATTGAAAAAATGTACCATATTAATTCCCTGATCCATTTTTCCTTAACAACGTGATGACATGGATGATAAGTGACACGTGTCACTCCATGATTTGACTACATTTAATGATATGATGATGTGGTTACCAGTGACACATGACATGCTGACGTGGATAGTTGTGCCATGTGTCACAATGTTATTTGGCCACGTGTCCGTTTGTGCCACGTGTCGCAACAGTATTCGTCCGCGTGTCATCGATTATGTCATCGTTGTAGATGCACCAAATTAGTCCCTCACTTTGCGTTAAGTGACTCATTTTAGTCTCTAAAATTGAATGTCGTGCACCAAACTAGTCCCTTCACCAATTTTTTCTCATTTTTTTAAATTTAAAATTTTCAATATCTTAGATGCACTAATTTCAATTCTATTTTTTCATATATCGTTTAAATACAAATGCTTTCATAAAAATTTTTAAGATTTTAGTTTTAATTATATAATTTTTTAATAATTTAACATTAGTAAATTTTGTAATATATAAGTATGTTATTATAAAAAAATAATTATATGATTGATTGGACACTTTTTATCATAAAAAAATATGTGCTTTTAACAAAAAATCAATAATTAAAATATATATTTTTATTCTTATGAAATATACGTTTCATTATGTATAAATGAGCTAGATTGAAGGTACTTCAAGCATTCTCACTATCATCTCTGATCTCTGCAGTCTAAACGAAAGAGGTCGGAGATGGTAACGGGGAAAGCTTGAAATGCCTTCAATGTCAACTCCATGACGTCGGTTAGGAGTATCCGCAGGTGAATAAAATATTTTATAAAAGCACTGAAAGAAGTCGGAGATAGTAGTAAATGTTCTTGAAATGCCTTCACGTCAACTCCAAGTCGGCAATTAGGGTATTCGCAAGAGAAAAAATTTTTATAAAAGCACTTTTATTTGAATAACATGTGAAAAAATAGAATTGAAATTAATGCATTAAAAAATATTGAGAATTTTGAATTTATAAAAAAAAAGAAAAAATTGGTGAAGGGACTAGTTTGGTGCGCGACATTCAATTTCATGGACTAAAATGAGTCACTTAATGCAAATTGAGGGACTAATTTGGTGCATCTACAACGATGACATAATGGATGATATGTAGATGAATACTGTTGTGATACGTGGCACAAACGAATACGTGGCCAAATAACATTGTGACACGTGGCACACCTATCCACGTCAGCATGCCATGTATCACTGGTCACCACATCATCATATTATTACACGTGGCCAAATCATGGAGTGACACGTGTCACTTACCGTCCATGTTATTCCGGCATGTCATCACGTCGTTAAGGAAAAATGGGTCATGGACTAATATGGTGCACTTTTCTCAATCTCAATGACGTAATTAGTGCAATTGGGATCTCAGAGACGATTTTAGTGCACGACGTCCATCTTAGGGACCATTTTGGAATTTAACTCCACTTGTATCGACTATTTATCACCTCTACACTTTACCAATACATTTTTACATGTACAAATATTTTTATATTTAATCTACACTATAGTCTACGAATAAAGTTTAAAGTAGGTTGCTTATGTTAGTTTATTGTTATGGCTTGTGATATGGCCGCTATAACTCGTCCTTAATACTATAATTCGGCAGTATACGTTATATGACCTTTATAACTCGTCCTTAATGCTATAGTTCGATAGATTGTTATAACTCGTCCTTAATACTATAACTCGGTTTATAGATCAATTATCAATAACGGATACCAAAAGAAATATTGTAACACCCTAATATGCTATTACTCTCCATTAATGTGAATTATTGAGAGTATAACTGCCAATGCTTCATCCCAAAATATAAAAGGGGGTAAAATATTTATTTGATTAATTGCATTTTCTACAAAACTTATTACTCACTTACTGACTTGAGCGTCGGAGTACCTTTTGCAAGTATCCACCCTTTGTTCCATCCTTGCTGATTTATAACTCATCCCGACAGAAAGCTTGTAGATACTCATCGGCGGATGAGCTATACACCGACCAACCTCTACAAGAACAATTAATGCCCACCGTGGAACCTCGAAATAAAAACCCTTCTTTCTATAGGCCCCATTTCCAACCCTTCCAGTGGCTTCAAACTTAACTGCACCTTTGTAAAACAAAGGTCGTATAATAAATCATTATGGCCCGAAAAAAGCCAATCTATATCTATTATCTTTGTTTTTCGAACTATATCTATTATCTCTATTTTCTTATCTATATTCGTTATCTCTATTTTCTGATCTATATCCATTATCTCTATTTTTTTATCTATATCTATTATTTCTGTTTTTCAATCTATATCTATTATCTCTTTTATCCGATCTATATCTATTATCTTTGTTTTTTTATCTATATATATTGTCTCCGTTTTTCGATCTATACTTATTATCCCTATTTTTTGATCTATATCTGTTATCTCTGTTTTCTTATCTATATATGTTAACTCTGTTTTTCGATCTATATCTGTTATCTTTATTTTTCGATGTATAACTATTATCTTTGTTTTCTGATCCATACCTATTCTCTGTTTTTTTATCTATATCTATTATCTTTATTTTCTGATCTATATCTGTTATCACTATTTTTTCGATCTATATCTATTATCTTTATTTTCTAATCTATATCTGTTGTCTCTATTTTTCGATCTATATCTGTTATTTCTATTTTTCGATCTATATCTATTATCTCTATTTTCTAATCTATATTTGTTATCTCTATTTTCTGATCTATATATGTTATCCCTATTTTTCAATCTATATCTGTTATCTCTATTTTTTTATCTATATCTATTATCTCTCTTTTTTTTATCTATATTTGTTATATCTATTTTCTGATCTATATCTGTTATTTCTGTTTTTTGATCTATATCTATTATCTCTGTTTTTCGATCTATGTCTATTATTTCTGTTTTCTTATATATATATCTGTTATCTCTATTTTTCGATATATATCTATTATCTCTATTTTTCAATCTATATCTATTATCTATGTTTTTCGATCTATATCTATTATCTCTATTTTTTTATCTATATCTATTATCTCTATTTTCTGACCTATATTTGTTATCTCTATTTTCTGATCTATATCTGTTATCTCTATTTTCCAATCAATATCTATTATCTCTATTTTTCGATCTATATCTATTATCTCTGTTTTCTGATCTATATCTATTATCTTTATTTTTCGATCTATATCAGTTATCTCTATTTTTATCTATATCTGTTATCTCTGTTTTTTTATCTATATCTATTAACTCTATTTTTCATTCTATATCTGTTATCTCTATTTTTCGATTTATATCTGTTATCTCTATTTTCCGATCTATATCTGTTATCTCTATTTTCCGATCTATATCTGTTATCTCTTTTTTATATATATCTGTTATATCTATTTTCTGATCTATATCTGTTATCTCTCTTTTTTTATCTATATCTGTTATCTCTATTTTTTATCTATATCTGGTATCTTTGATTTCTAATCCATATATATTATCTCTATTTTTTTATCTATATCTATTATCTTTGTTTCTGATCTATATCTATTATCTCTATTTTCTGATTTATATCTGTTATCTCTATTTTTCGATCTATATCTGTTATCTCTATTTTTCAATATATATCTATTATCTCTATTTTTCAATCTATATCTATTATCTCTATATTTTGATCTATATCTATTATCTCTATTTTCTGATCTATATCTATTATCTCTATTTTCTGATCTATATCTGTTATCTCTATTTTTCGATTTATATGTATTATTTCTATTTTCTGATCTATATCTATTATCTCTATTTTTTGATCTATATCTATTATCTCTGTTTTCTTATCTATATCTATTATCTATGTTTTTGATCTATATCTGCTATCTCCATTTTTCGATTTATATCTATTATCTCTGTTTTTCGATCTATATTTATTATCTCTACTTTTAGATCTATATTTGTTATCTCTATTTTCTGATCTATATCTGTTATCTCTATTTTCTGATCTATATCTATTATCTCTATTTTCCGATCTATACTCGTTATCTTTATTTTCTGGTCTATATCTATTATCTCTTATTTTTTATCTATATCTATCATCTCTATTTTTTTATTTATATCTATTATCTCTGTGTTTCTATCTATATCTATTATCTCTAGTTTCAGATATATATCAATCATTATCAGATCTATTCAAATCTAGATCAGTCATTATCAGATTTATATCAATCATTGTCAAATATGTATTAACTATCATGAGATCTATTTCAACTATCTTTCGACTATGACTATCAACAGTCAACAAATTCGATCAAATATCAAACAAGCACAAACACTTATCCATTCGCGATAACGATTCAATTCAAAGTCGCATCGTTTACACATGCACAATTAAACTCAATCATCAATCAAATCATCAAATAAAGGTGAACTAATGCTATATTCTTGCCCAACCAATTCACTGCCATCAAACCCATCTCAGCAACGGGGACCCATACATCAATGGCAATCTAAAACAAGCCATTGTCTAACTCAGTTATCAAACAAAGATGAGATATTCTCGCCCTACTATCACATCCCTAACAAACATAAGGGACCAACATAGCAACGACAACTATTGCCTAAATCAAATATCAATTTATCAGTTACTCAGATATTTATCAAGTCAAATTCAAACAGTCCAAACCAAATCAATCTCGCCAACACTACCCTCATCAACAAACAGTGAACTCTGAATCCTCACATCCTCATTTACCCGGTTATAAGAGCCGTGATCCTTAGCTTTATATTTTTCCTTACCTACACTTCTTTCAGAAAAGCGAAAAGAAGAAGAAACAGTGGCAGTAACACAAACTAACCTCTTTTACTCATGCCTTTAAGACTCCAAAATACTTCAATAGAAAAGCAATGCCACATTTAATAAAACTATTCAATTCCATGAAAAACCCTAATCGTTGCATCTATTAAATCAACGGTTTAAAATTACATTGAAAAAATCAAAGGCTCAATCAATGACAAGACTTCTACACTTTCCAATACACGTTAACTTCAAATCACGTCTGAAATTCAAATTATTTTATTCCTTATTTTAATAAAGTAAGTTTATCTGGGGGCTCCTGATGAGTCCATATTTGACGGTAAATTTTAGCTTAAATTGGATGGATTTCATCATATAAACTCACACTTAATCACCAAAATAGCATACTTTTGTGTTTTATCCCTAAATTGAACCTAAATGTGAAAACATGTATTTTTGTGCTTAAATTGAGCAATTTAATCCTACTTTCATTCCATTCGATGCCGTGATCTATTTTGTGAGTGATTTCAGGTCAAAGAGGCATGAATGGCTTAGTAAAAGTAGAAGAAATCATGTACTAAGGGAAAACACATGAAGAAAACAAGGAGGAAGCACACACTGAAGTGTGCGTGCGCACAATCCTACGTGTGTACGCACAAGAAGGAATTCAGCATGTGTGCGTACGCACAACCCTCTGTGCATACGCACAAGTGAACATTCAGCGAAGTGTGCGTATGCACACACTTGTACGTATGCACATGTCCCTGCACGTGGATTCATTAATGAAACATGTGATCTGCGATTTTGGGGGACTTTGGCCCAGTTTTGGAAGGCTTGATGCTGAATGGGAGCGCTATATCAAGGGAAATTGAAGCCATATGAAGGCATTAGGACTTAGAACATTAATTTTACAATTTTCCATAGTTTTAAGAGTAGGAGTAGTGTAGGGTAGTTTTCTTCATTTCTCCCCTAGGGTTTTATTTCCATTTCCATTGTAGCATTTTATAGTTTCAAGTTTTTATCTTGGGTTGATCAACTCTTTTGTAAGTACTCTTTAATGTCTCTTTAATTACATCATATTTACTCTCATTTTCATTTGGTTCAAGTACTTTGTTAATATTTTCAATTTTAAGTTCTTGAATTTTTGATTGATGAATTTAATGGTTTATGGTTTATATTTACTTGATTGCATGTTTATTGTTGGTATTGTGAATAGTTTGGTTATAGTTTTCCTTTTTCCTTTGCAATTTTATATAGTTTGCTTTTATGTCCACAAGGTGTTTGTGAAAATGCCAATTATGAGTTTTGAGTAGATTTTCACACCTTGCCTTGGGAATTGAGTTCCTAGGATACTAGAGTCATAATGTCTGACATTTAGTGGCAATTCTTGGGTAGTTAGTTGACTCTTGTTTCTATTGACGCTAGCTTTTTACCAATTAATTTGGTAAGTTAGTTAGGACTTATGGATTAAGGTCAATTATGCTTGCTCGACTTACTCCTCGATGTTAGGTGTAGGCGAAGTGAGATTGACTCATCATAGTTACCATAGTTATGGTTATGACGATGATAGGATTCTTTGGATCCTCATCTCCAAGTCAAGGCTCTTTATGCATTTATAGCGTTTTCACTAGTTTTGACCGTGTACCCTTTTTACTTGCACAAATTCCCTTTTTGATCATTTCTTAGTTCTTTCATTTCTTAGTTCTTTTAATCTTCCGTTCTTTGATTTTAAAACCCCTTTTTCCGTGTGTTTTAATTAATATATAAATCATTGTACCCTAGGACGATTTATGCATGAATTGCATTGGTGAATAAGGCATAAATCGTCCCACCCTATTGTGTATTAAAAGTTACACATAAATCGTCCTAGGGTAGTATGAGTAATACGTTTTTACCTAAAACACCCTACCCTGGCACGATTTATGTGCTTCTTCCTAACCCTCAATCCCCTAGCACGATTTATGAGCAAATCCCAAACCACAACCCCTTAGAACGATTTATGTGGAAAACTATCCCCCACCAACCCAGCACGATTTACGTGCATATATACCCCTCAGCAGCCTAGAACGATTCATGTGTACTGAGAACTCGTTTGGCCTTGCGATCTCGCAACTGGTCTTGTGTCATCCTCATCGTCAGATTCATCACCGATAACGGGTGGTTCCGAATCTGAATCATCATCACCAATGGCCTCAGCAACTGGATCCCTATCTCTGACCTCCATGAACGTAGTTGTACCATCCAATACCAGTCCCTCTCTCATTGCCGCTGCAAGCTCCCCTAAGGTTCGTACATCACCCAAGCAATCCCCGTCTTCAGCATGAACAGCCATTTCGGCTGCAAATGACGGAGATGAAATGTGGGCAGTGACGTCGTGACGATTTGGAACGGCACTTGAAGCACCATCTACCCCGACTATGGGCGGATTTGGAGCAGATCCACCAGAGCTACCCTCCACATCATCCATTTTCACGAACAACTCCATAGCTCCCAAATCTGGAAATCTTGATTGACTGTGAAATATAACGTGAATGTCATCATCGCCTAACATCTCATATTTTCCAAACTTCACATAACCCTGTCTAAGTGAGATTGGGATCCTGAAGAACATCTGCTTCACAAGCCTTTTACCGCACTTACCTAACTTTTGTATTATGCTATTTCGTAAATCATCTAAACTCGTTGATGGATTTATGAACACTCCAATCTGTTTCTTGTTACTGAACGTTACACCCTCACTTGTGTTTTCATCGATCTTTCCCCGATGATGAACTAACAAAAACACATTCTCACCCATTTTTCCGCAACCCTCAATGAAAATATGGCTCGACATTGATGTTCCTCCTGTATTTATAGGCTCTTCCAGCACATAAATCGTTACATGGTATCGGTATTGTGTTTTTACACGTAAATCGTCCCACACTAACGTGTCTTATCATAGTAACACATAACTCGTTCTAGGGTATTGAGGGATAAAGTTTTTCACATAAATCATTCTAGGGGGTTGTGGGTTTGGGATTTGCACGTAAACCGTGCTAGGGGGTTGAGGGTTAGGAAGAAGCACATAAATTGTGCCAGGGTAGGGTGTTTTAGGTAAAAACGTATTACTCATACTACCCTAGGACGATTTATGTGTAACTTCTAATACACAATAGGGTGGGACGATTTATGCCTTATTCACCAATGCAATTCATGCATAAATCGTCCTAGGGTACAATGATTTATATATTAATTAAAACACACCAGCCTAGGACGATTTATATATTATATACTTTAGGGGATTCACGTTCAAGAAAACCATTTAGGGGATTCAGGTAAAATTGGAGAGCAAATAATTTATTTAAATAAAAAACCCCAAAAGTGTGACACCCTTAATTGCATTCCTAGGAAGAATGACCCGAGGTTGAATTACTCTCGGTTATATTTGTAGTTGAAAATCAAACTTTGATTTGAGAGGATAGATTGTCGGTTTGGACTATGCTACCGACGAAGTGATTATTGTTTTTGAGAAATTTTGAATCAACATAATCCTCTCTATCAGCTCCATACCTATAACTCAGACCACCGAGTTATAACTAAAAAAACTCAACCTGCTTTATCAAAATATAGCCAGGCTAAGCTTGGGGACTGTAATATGGCCACTATAACCCGTCCTTAATACTATAACTCGACAATATACGTTATATAGCCATTATAACTCGTCCTTAATGCTATAAGTCGGCAGGCCGTTATAATTCGTCCTTAATACTATAACTCGGCAGCATACGTTATAGATCAGTTATCAATAACGGGCACCAAAAGAAATATTGTAATGCCCTGATATGCTATTACTCTCCATTAATGCAAATGATTGAAAGTATAATAGTCGATGTTTCATCCCAAAATATAAAAGGGAGGTAAAACGTTTATTTGATTCATTACATTTTCTACAAAGCTTATTACTCACTTACTGACTTGAGCATCGGAGTGCCTTTTGCAGATAACCACTCCCTTGTTCTGTCCTTACAGACGTATAACTCATCCCGACAAAAAGCTTACAGATACTCATCGGCGAAAGAGTTATATACCGGCCAATCTCTACAAGAACAACTTGTTATATATTTGGGTGAATGTTCTCTACTTTTTTCTAATATTATAATAGTTTAATTATTTTGTTCTACTCTATTATTTTGTTAAAATTTTAATAGTTGTTATCTTTTAGAATAAATACAATAATTCTAAATATTTGCTTCTAAAATATTTTATTATTTATTATATTATCAATAGATTTATTTATTTATTTATTTTTTGTTGTCCACATTATCCCCAATCCGACAGGTTAAAGATTAATTTGTTGTGAATGTGAACTCTATTTAAGGGTCTGTCGCTGACCAATGGGTTGGAGCATGCAAAAGGCTGCATTTGAACCCCTGGCACTTGCATAAGCGGACGAGTGAGCTGGCCACTCGACTAACCTAAGTTGGTTCATATTATTCATTCTTTAACCATATATGAGTGATGCTACATATACAAGTCTTTTTGTAACTAAGTCCAACTAAGTTGGTATAAACCTGGTGAAAAAAATGCGAGCATACGCCAGACATACGTATCATTTCTTCTTTTCTGCTCCTTTTGCAGCACACAAATTATTTTTGGACAGCACAAAAACTTATTGATATAGCATACAAAATTTTGAAGTATAGCACATATCACATAAAGTTTTGTTGCGAATATATTTTGTTAGTTCGGTGAGTCACTTCTAGGTATATAGTCCTCCAAAAATTTATGTGTCGTACATCAAAATTTATGTATTACGCACCAAGAATTGTGTTGTATACCAAAATTTATGTGTTGTGCGTATTTCATTGGTATAGTATACAAATTTTTGCATATAACATATAAATATTTGCATATAGCACACAAATTTTTGCACATAATATAGAAAGTTTTACGCATAGCACACAATTTGCTGAAAATGTATTTTGTTTATTGGGTGAGTCAATATTTTGAATATATAGTTTGCCAAAAATTTGTATGCTACACATCAAAATTTATGTACTTTGTATCAAGATTTTTGTATTGTACACCAAAATTTATGTGTTGTGCATATTTCATTGGTTGGGTATCAATATTTTAGACATGTAGTCCTAAAAACTTTTAGTGTTGTACACTACAATTTGTGTGCAATGCACCAAAACTTATGTGTTATGCATCAAATTTATGTGCTATGATTTTCTTAACATTTATAGGAGAAGAAGAAGATGAAAACGACAAGAACGATGATAATGGATGACAAGAAAAATAAAGAAGAAGAAATTAAATAACAACAACAACAACAACATCAACAACAATATCAAGAAGAAGAAGAAAAAGAAGAAGAAGAAGAGTGGTGGCAGCGGCGATGACAACAACGACGTCGAAGAAAGAAGTGCACAAAAGAAGAAGAATATGATGACGATGATAATTACGAAATAGGTGAAAGAAGAGAAAGAAGTGCTCATGTATAAAGAGAAGAAGCACGCGCATTTAGTTAAAAATTTGGTTCAAAAATACTTTTTTTCCCCAAAGATAAAGGTATTTATTCATTGAATGAAAAAAATACAATGTGGTCTATTTTTGGGACATAGACAAAAGCAAGAGAATTTTTCAAATGTTCACTAAACATGAAGAAAGAGAATAAAACTTGAAGAAGAGAGAATAAATCTAAGAAGGGAAAGTAAGTATAGATCTTGACATATAGTTATTGGGGTTCATTTCATTCATAGGCTTGAGGCAAAACTCTAACGTCGATTCTGTGGTCACCAACTCTCGTTCAAAGATGAAGTTATTTCTTGCCCTCCAAATCCCCTAACACAGGGTCACTACCAACGCAAGCTGCAACAACCCATCTTGACGATTCTTGAAGAACTCCATTCTCTCTTTGACCAGGAAGACCAGAAGGAAGGTGAGCTGTTATCACTAAAGGTCATTGAAATAGGACTCTTATTCCATACATCTTTAACCTTTTCACACATGAATAAGTAGTGATTGAGTGATTCTGTTCCTTGTTGACAACGGCGACAAATTGGGGATACAAATGGGAGATGCTAGTGTAATAAATTAAGTACTGGGAGTTTTTCGTGCATGCATCTCCAGAGAAAAATCTTCAGTTTCGATAAGACGGAAAGCTTCCATATTTGACACGAAATCTTTTTACATTGCATATTCACTAGGCAAAATTCTATTGAGGGGTGCTTGAAATGATATGCTACTTGATAGCTAGAGTTAACTTCATATTTTTTACTTCTGGTTGCATTCCACTGGAGTTTATCTTCTTCCTATGATATTTTGACAGCAAGGATTTTCTAACTAATTTCAGGTGAGAAGAGTTGAATGATTAGCTGCTGATTCCACCTTCCCTTGGATAACATTAAGTCTTTAACCCAAAAAATGTTGTGTCTCTGAAGTTCTATGGCCGTAGATGGAGGAATAAAAACTAGGTGATTGGGAGGGAGCCAAGAATCAAAGAGGATTTGGATGTAATTGCCATTGCCTACTTGCCATATAAGTTGCTTTTCTAGCACAGAACGACCTCCCAAAATATTTTACCATCCCCAAAAAGGTAAGGTTCCTGTCTTTGCTATCATAATAGTATTATACCTAAAGTATTTTTCTTTGAAAATTTTGGTTATGAGAGAGTCTGGTTGAGTAGCTAGTTTCTAACACTGTTTAGCAAGTAATGTCAGATGTTGAGCCTGTAAATCTTTGAACCCCAACCCTCTTTCTTTCTTAGGTCTAGTCATTATGTCCTAGCTCACCCAGGCCATTTTTCTCTGTATGCTTTTCTGACCCCACCAAAATTGAGAGAGTATTCCATGAATCTCTTTGATAAGGGAATCCAGGAACCTAAAGCAAGACAGAAAATATATGGGGATCGCTTTTCCAACTGCTTTTAGCAGAACATATCTCCCTACTGATAAAAAGAGTTTTCTCTTCCAACCTTGTACATTCTTTCTTACCTTCTCTTTAATAGCACTATAAGTTGCTTTCTTAGAACATTGGATAGTAGAGGATAGCCCTATAACCCTATATCATGAATATTCAGTCTTTCGACCATGGACAACCAAGTCTCTATAGGTATATTATTGCTGAAAAACAAAGATGATTTGTCCAAGTTTGCTTTTTGTCCACTCACATTCTCGTAATTAAGCAATAGCTCCAAGATCTTGTCACAACTCTCCTCATTAGCCTTACGAAAGAGAATTGAGTCATCTGTAAAGAGAAAATGGTTTACTGTTGGACATCTACAATTAATTTGAATACCTGAGATAATACTATTTTGTTCTATGTTGTTTAGTAGAAAGAAAAATTCCTTTTGCACAAAATAGAAAAAGGTAGGGGGATAAAAGATCACCTTGATGAATAACTCTAATTGGTTTGAAAAAGTCATAGGGTTGTCCTTCAACAATGGCAACCTAAGAAATAGATGTCACCATCTCTTATATCCAGTCAATTCATCTGGAAGCAAAATCAAACTTCTCTAGTAAAAACCATAGGAATTTTCACTCAAATCATATGCTTTGCTCATATCAAGCTTCAAAGCCATCTCATGTACCAAACCTATCTTCTTTGTCTTCAAATAGTGCATGCATTCATAGGTTATAAGAATGTTGTCTGAAATTAGTCAGCCTTTTACAAAGGCACTCTAAGTTTGACTATTCAAAGAATTCATGATATTCTGGTGGAGCCGACCAACCAATACTTTAGAAATGAATTTATAGACTACAGAAGATAGGCTAATAGGTCTAACGTGAGATATAACTTTTGCATTCGGAATCTTTGGGATTAGGCAAATATGAGTATGATTTAAACCTTTTAACATTTTACCACTAACAAAGAAAACTCCGAATTATCTTAAAAACATCTATCACCACAATGTCCCAATAGAATTGAAAGAATTTAGAAGTGAAACCATCATCACCTAGGACATTCTAAGGGTGGACACTAAAAATCACCCATTTAATCTCCTCCATGGAAATAAGACGCAATAGTTTACAGTTCATGGCAGGAATAACTTTAGCACCAAAATCAGCGAATAAAAATGTTGGATCAGCATTATTACTTGAAGTCAATATCTCCTGAAAATATTCCTCAACAATCGTCACAATTTCTCTATGAGTGGTGGCATATCCTCCATCATTCTTTTCCAATTTTCATGTTTTATTTTTGTGAATTCGGGATTGGTAAGATTGATGGAAGAATTTTACGTTTTTGTCACTCTCTTTCATCCATTTGACCATTGATTTACCTTTGCAATAGCTTCCTTCCTTGGAGTAGGCTTCTTCAAGTTCCCTTTCCAAATTATTCAATTGTTTTCCGCCATTAACAGTTGCCTCTCTGATAGCCTCAATGCTATTAAAAAGATCAACAATATCCTTTCTAGAGTTGAACTTGGATGATTGTTGCCCTTGTACTAATTTATGTCGACACATTTTTATTTTCTGTACAAGAATAAACATCGCCCGAGCCTTCATATTTAGCTTCCCAAGCATCTATAATAATATTCCGAATTTTCTCCATTCCACACTAACGCTCTTGGAACTTAAATCTTCTCTTGGATTTCTCCATATGCGGATTTGTATCCAAGAGGAGAGACACATGTTTAGATTCATTTTCTGACAATCTAATCATTGAAGCAGTAGGATAATTATTCAACCAGCCCTCTGATGCAAGTATTTTGTCTAGCCTCCTAGAAATATGATCCTAACCACTTCTTTTGTTCGACCATGTGAATGGCCTTCCCACTATGTCTAAATTCATCAAAGCATTTCCATATATGAAGTTAGTAAATTCAGAAATAACAGTCCAGGAAGCTCCCTTCCCATCTTCTCTTCTTGATTAACAATGGCATTAAAATCAAAAAATTATTTTTTTTGGGTAGTTGTTGCATGATTACTATTAACTTTTTGAATTGATTATGCCTCTCGTTATTTGAGCAGCTTAAATGAACCCCCCACTAACCCCCAACTAGTATTAATAGAAGCATCAATTATCTTTGCAGCCATAAACTAATTTCCAGTAACAACTACTTCAATGCCTACATCTTTTCCAAGTGAGTGTCATTCCTCTCACCATTTTAATTAGATCAATGATCTTCTAATCCATAAATTTGTAACTTCTCAACTTCTTTTCCACTACATGAGATTGATTTTTAGTTTCACAAATAAACACAATCTCGGGAGAGTGGAATTGACAATTTTTTTTAAAATTCTGGACTATCAAGGATCTCTCCAAACCCCGATAGTTCTAGCTCAGCAGTTTCATGGGGCTTTGGCTGCCACTTATCAGCTGACACGCTCCACCCTATTCTCGGTTGATAGCTCTTCATATAGACACACCTTCTTCAAGCTTTCCTCATTCTCCTTTCCACTATTGCTTCTTTTCGTACCAACATAAGTCTTTTTATAATGGCCACTTTGTCTTGCTAGGTGCTTTAGTTTTACATTCTTTGTTTTGCTTGCTAATATATTTTCTAACGTAGCCACAAATTCTTTAGTGTTCATTGGAATATGTATTTTCTGCAATATTTTTGACAATTCCTCTCCCAAATTATTATTATCGATCTCCACTAATCTGTCTTTATTGTTCTTAAAATTAGTGCTATTTTCCATTAATTATTTAGGGACTAGTTGTTGGTTCCTATAATCAACACTCAAGCTCAAAAAACTCTCTAGAAGCCACATAGGCACTGGTTTTTTCCTTGGTTGGGCTGAGGAATAGCTACCAACTCTTGGTGTCTTTGAATTAGCGTCTTCCTGCCTCACAACTCACTTTCCAACCTGATCTACCTTGACCCAATCCCTTATGCTCTCCTGTTTGATTTGCTCTTTATATGCATCCTCTAAGAATAATTGACAATTTCTTGTCTCATGCCCAAGAAATGCATAATAATTGCACAAAATACCAATATGTTCATACTCAATCTTATCTCCAATGACTATTGACTCGGTCCTACCAATTTCATGCTATCTCTCACCTTTTTCTCCCCATCCAGATCCACCCTAACCTTGATAATCCAGATTCTTTACCTTTGACCACAAAAAAATCAATGTCACTTATGAATCCTAGTTTATTTCCTAATTTGTGACTAAATTCCAGGGTTTGAATTATTCAGGTAAACCCAAAGAGTTTGACCCAAACATGAATTGTGGAGATCCTTCCCTCCCTTGAATTCTCAGCCTCCCCCATTGTTTAACATGTAGGATGTAATTCTTGAAGATTCAAGGGGAGCATCTTTCAAATCTTAGCATATCCATTTTTTCTCAAAGAAAAATTGAAATTGATTGTTACCTTTATTCACTACTTTGAATCCTTCAAGTCTGCTTCAAATAGCATACATCGCTTCTTCTATGGTGCTAATTGAGAAGGACCTATCCACAAAAATTAACACTAATAAGCTCTTCGTACATGCTTGGACTCTTTCTGAGATGTCTTCTTTCGCAAGATAAATGATCTCTTCCTCCTCACTCTCCCGCTCATGATTAGAACGCTCATGATCAGATCTGACATCACCCATATTTGTATGTTGATATGAATTCTGAGTGTAGAAATTGTGTTTGATTTGTTTGTGTGGTGTGGGAATCCTAATGGACACTAAACCAAAATCCTAGCAGAACATTAGAAACCCTAACGGGTACTATGTATAATGCTTAGTTATGGTTTAAAAAATACTTGGACATCTAGTATCTATATTTATTATATAAAAACTGATACCAATTTTTTTTACATTGAGTTTAAATTATGTTTATTTCCCTAGTGATGTCACGTCATTAATTTTGATTACCTGACAAAACTTAGACATTAACCACTTAACTTTTAGAAAAATATTTTAAAAAAATAAAAACTAAAATAATAACTCCCATAATTAATTAAGTTATTACATATTATTTTTCAATAGAAATATAAAGCAATAATTAAATGTAATAAACATATACATTAAAAGTGTCATAATAATAATATCAATTAATCTTCACATACAAGCCTTTTCACTATACAAGTCTTACAACTTCTCAATATCCCTTATCCCTAAAATGCAACTCTTATGACACGTATATTTCATGTGCCTCCTTAACAGATTTTTTAATCAATCAATGTGCGAATATATTACTTCCTTCTTCGAAAGGACTTCGTTTTCTTTTTCGAATTTCTTCTACATTTTCTTGCCTTCTCTCCTCGATTTCTTTCGTGCATTTTTTTTTTGCCTTCTCCTTTGCCGTTTACGTAAGTTTCTCTCTCTGTTTTTCTTGCTTTTCATTGTTTCTGAAATCAAGCTCTGAAATCGTTTTGAAGACAATGGATGATTCAACTTCAAATTGTCAGTTAAACTAGAGCGAAGTGGATTTTGAAATTGAATCCAATGAAGTTCTTGAGGTGTGGTTTAATTCCAGTTAATAATTGAATCTAAATTTGAATCCAGTTAGTAGTTTATGATTGTGTAGCTGAATAATGCGTGAACCTTGCCTGTGAAATTTGTTGTTCATTATTCCTTGATTGAATTGAATCTAATGTACTAGTTCTAATGAATTTTTTGCATTTTATATCAGATGTTTGGGTGTAAATCAGGATATTTGGATGTATTTTAGGAAAGTTTGGGTGTATTTACAGTTTATGACTTTTCATCTCACTGAGGATGAATTGTCTTATTCTTTTAGTTGAATTATTTTTGTTTTTGTTTAATGATAATTCATGTATCTGATTTTTGTTATTTTTTATGATAGTTTTATAGTTGTATTTGCATTCTATAGTTTATGCTTGTTTTAATATGGTGTATTTTTGGTGTATTTTGCAGTCCCTCTGTGGTGTTTATGAGCATTTTGTTCTCCACATACAAGCGTTTTTCTCATACAAGTCTTTACAAGTCTTCTCCTCCTTTTATTATTTTGAATCCAATCAAGTGGATGAGGTGTGGTTCAATTTAGAAGAAAAAAATGTAGCATTAGAGAAAATATTTTTCTGTATTTGTAACAAATTTGGATGTAACACGAAGATATTTGGGTATATTTTGAAGAATTTTGGGTGTATTTTTATTCTGATAAGTTCTGCATAATTCAAAACTCTTCCTCTTTCTCCTCCTCATCTTCTGCTGCTTCTTTTTTTTCATCATCATCATCATCACCATCTTCTTCTTTTTTTTTTCTTTTATTCATCTTTCTTTTTTATTTTACCTTCTCAAATTTCTTCTTATTTTACTCTCTTAACAAGAATAAAAATAAAAAAATTAAACAAAGAAGAAGAAGAAACACATAATGCTGCAAAATTACTTGAAAGATGATGAACTTACATTCATTTAACTAAAAGAAAGAAAGAAATAAGAAAAAAAGAAGAAAAAATACAGTATTAGAGGAAATATTTTTCTATATTTGCATCAAATTGGGGTGTAACACGAAGATATTTGGGTGTATCACGAAGATATTTGGGTTATTTTTAAGAATTTTGGGTGTATTTTTATTCTAATAAATTTTGCATAATTCAAAACTCTTCCTCTTCTTCCTCTTCATCTTCTGCTGCTTCTTCCTTTTTTTTCATCATCATCACCATCTTCTTTTTCTTTTTACTTTTATTCATCTTTTCTTTTTTGTTTTACCTTCTCAAATTTCTTCTTGTTTTACTCTCTTAACAAGAATAAAAATAAAAAAATCAAACAAAGAAAAAGAAAAAATACATAATGCTGTAAAATTACTTGGAAGATGATGAACTTCATTTAACTAAAAGATTTTTCTTTTATTCATCTTTTTCTTTTTGTTTTACCTTCTCAAGTTTCTTCTTGTTTTACTTTCTTAACAAGAAAAAAATTAAAAAAAATCAAACAAAGAAGAAGAAGAGATACATGATACTGTAAAATTACTTAGAAGATAATGAATTTACATTCATTTAACTAAAAGAAAGAAAGAAATAAGGAAAAAAGAAGAAAAAAATGCAGTATTAGAGGAAATATTTTTCTGTATTTGTAGCAAATTTGGGTGTAACACGAAGATATTTGGGTGTAACACAAAGATATTTGGGTGTATTTTTAAGAATTTTTGGTATATTTTTATTCTGATAAGTTCTGCATAATTCAAAACTCTTCCTCTTCCTCCTCCTCATCTTCTACTGCTTCTTCTTCTTCATCTTCTTATTTCGTTTTCTTATAATTCTTCTTGGGAGAAAAAATTAAATAAAGAAGAATAAAAATACATAATGTTGCAAAATCAATAAAAAGAGGAGGAGAGAAATAAAAGGCAGCAACAACAACAATAAAAGAAAAACGGCGATGAAGATGAAACACGTAAAGAAAATGGTGGAGAAACGCAAAGAAGAAGGAGAAGAAGAAGAAAGAGGATGAGGAAGAAGAGAAACGCAAAACGCGCTATGAAAACTGTTGAGTAGCGCGTGTTAACACCCTCTTATAGATGAGCGTGCTTTTTGTTGGGCTTTACCCAACTTGTATCACTTGTAAGCCAAAAAGACTTGTATGTGTAGATCGTAACAAATTTTAAACTACAAAATATTCAAATTTCATAATATTTGACCTATTTATATATCATACATAAGACTCTTATTACTATTACTTCATTTCACTAATTCGCAGTTCGTCTATGAGAAATATTTACACTAATAAATGAAGAGGAGCCTATCTACTTAGAAATGATTATATTAGATGATTAAGTACAAAATAAAAATATTTATTATATTTTTAAAACAAATTTATGAAAAAATATTCTTATTATTTTTAATATTTATACTTTTTTTATTATTTTGTAATACTTTACATATAATTATATTTTAAGATCCTTATAATTATATTTATTTCAATATACTATTGGTTATTGTTAATAACTAAATAAATTAGATAATAATTTTATTTATTAATTTTTAACTATACTTTACTAACACCACAAGAAATAGCTCTTTATATAATTGTAAGAAAAAATATGATAAATTTTTTTAATAATTTTGTTTATTAATTTTTAACTATGATTTACTAATATTGTAAGAAAATCATTGTAAAAAAAGAATACGATGAACAAATTCAAACATTTGTTACAAAAAGAAAAAGTCTATACTAAAATTTTGAAAATAGAAAATACAAATAATTTATATAGACCAATTTTTTTTGTTGCCTATGATATCTTCTAACCCGATGAGTTTCTGCATGCACAAAGTGGGATTCGAAGTCCTAACATTTATTTAAGCGGATGAGAAAGTTGAACAATCGACTAACCCAAGTTAGTTTATGGTACAATAAAAGTATATTTTTTACTCACAGTAGTTGGGAATAAAATCAAAGAATCAATTTTGATCATTTTCCAATACTATTTTGAGTTTGTATCACTTGAGATATTGTCTGATATAGGTTAAAAAAATATTAACAGGTATTTTTACTCGTAATAACATTACGAGAATATACATTTTTTAAAATTACAGTCCACTTTGTTCTGACAGTATAGATTATATATGGTACAAAAGATTTATAAAATCAAATTACTTTTACAAAAAAAAAGTCATAGGTTGACAAAAGTCTCTGACTAAGAAGACCAAGGTATCTATAGATAAAAAATCAAATAATAACATTTTTAGTTATTATTTTTATATGAAAATGTCTAATTTTTTATTAGCAATTAATTTTAATATTCGTTATCTAAAATTTGAAACAATTTAACTTGTATACTTTTATATTTAATTAAGTGTTAAGTCTATTGCACAAATAGAAATAATTAATTTTTATACCTGTTATTTAAAAAGAGTAAAGTATTGTTTTTGTCCCTAACGTTTGGGGTAAATCTCAAAATTGTTCCTAACGTTTCAATCGTTCTATTTACGTCCCTAACGTTTTTAAATTGACTCAATGTTGTCCTGCCGTTAGGGATCCGTTAATAAAATTAACGGCGGGACAAAATTGAGACGATTTTTAAACGTTAGGGACGTAAATAGGACTAAAACGTTGAGGACAAAAACGATACATAAAAATAAATTTTAATTTTATTCTTCAATAATATCAATTTTTTACTGTACATAGTATTAATTATTTTTAATCATATTTACACTTAATCACCTTATTTTCATTCTAAATAAATTAATTTTTTTTATAATTTTACGCTTAAAGTAATATAATTTTTTTATAAATAAATAAATTTTATACTTTCATTCTAAATAAATAATGTAATTTTACTTTCATTACTTAATCACATTACTTATATTTTTTTATAGTTTTACACTTTCATTCTAAACACATTACATTATTTATTTAGAATAAAAGTGTAAAATTTATTTATTTATAAAAAAATACATTACTTTAAGTGTAAAACTAAAAAAATAAATTTATTTAGAATAAAAATAAGGTGATTAAGTGTAAATATGATTAAAAATAATTGAATACTATGTACAGTAAAAATTGATATTATTGAAGAATAAAATTAAAATTTATTTCTATGTACCGTTTTTGTCCCCAACGTTTTAGTCCTATTTACGTCCCTAACGTTTCAAAATCGTCTCAATTTTGTCCCGCCGTTAATTTTATTAACGGATCCCTAACGGTAGGACAACATTGAGTCAATTTTAAAACGTTAGGGACGTAAATAGGACGATTGAAATGTTAGGGACAATTTTGAGATTTACCCCAAACGTTGGGGACAAAAACAATACTTTACTCTATTTAAAAATAATATTTTTCTCTCTTTGTATATAAAAATATAATTAGATATTAGCATAAAAAATTATATTGATAGTTATAAAATTAATTCAAAACTAATTTTTTAAAACAATTGAATTTTGATTCTAACTTTTAATTATAACATTAGTATTCTCTCTAAATTATATGTAATAAATATTTGAAAGAAGAGAAATAAAAATATAGATTAGAAAGATAAGTGGTGAATATTTAAAACTAAAAAAATATGTATATAATAATAATAATAATAATTTTTATTTGAATTATATTATTTTGTTAATTTTGTTTTCTGTAGAACAGAAAAGTAGAAAAAATAGAGAATGAAAGAAAAGAGAGAGAAAGATAAAGATGAAGAATGAGAGTGAGAGTGAGAGTTTGTTAATTTTGGAAGAAATTTTTTTAATTGTAATAAAAAAATATCAGATTATATATTTTGATTTGTCAAAATTACTAATATAAAATATAAATTATATATAGAATAAAAATAGTAGAGAGAAAGCAATTAAAGAATGTCATATTGCACATTTTGATTGTTAAATTAGTAATTAGTTATTGATATTAAATATTAATAATGATATATAAAATAGATAGAGTGGTTGAAGGAATAAGAGGGATAGAGAAAGAGAGAGGGAGAAGGGGAGAACTCTTTAATTTTGGAGAGAAATATTTAATTTCAATTGCAATGAGGAAGTGACATGTGACACATTTTGGTTGTAAAATTGGTATGGAGAAGGGGAGAACTCTTTAATTTTGGAGGAAAAGATTTAATTTCAATTGCAATGAGGGAGTGACATGTAGTACATTTTGGTTGTAAAATTAGTATGAAGGAGGAAAGAATTCCTTAATTTTGGAGGAAAAGATTTAATTCCAATTACAATAAGTGTGTGGCATGTGATACGTTTTTGTTATAAAATTAGAAATAATATATATATATATAAAATATTCTAAAAATTTTTATTCTTACTATTATAAATGTTATTGAAAAACTGAATGTACTAGAATAAGAATAAATAGATGTCAAAGAAAAACCTAAAAAAAATACTAAAAATAAAATTTTTGTACTACAACATAAAAAATTATTACAGCTTCAAATTATAAAAAATTTTATCAAATTTTATCAAATTATACTTATCATACAAAATTTTACCAAATTATAAATTACTAACTCATGCTATTTTATAGAAAAGTAAGAAAATTGTTGAGCACAACTACCTTAAATCTGATGACACTCCATGACAACAATGACATTAAAGTATCATTCTAATTAAAAAATTTATACAAGCTCACACTTATATTTGAAGTCAAAATAAACGATTTTAACTTTAAAGAAAGCACTCAACAATACAATATTAATAAGACATTACCCATATTACAACAAATAAAACATGTAATACTACAAAAATTTTAGTTATTCAAAATAGTATTTATATTGCTCATTTATATTTTTAATTGATTATAGGAACCAACTTCACTAACACTAATATAATCAAACCTAGATTATATGTAAAGATGAAAAAAATAATAAAAACTGCATATAAGTCATGAATTTAAAAAAAAAAATCACGTCTTCACAATGATTAAAAAAAAACAACTTTAACAAT
>NC_029772.3:103483127-103524658 GCF_000817695.3 Arachis duranensis | reverse complement strand
AAAAAAAACTTTTGAATTAAAAAAATTTTAAATAAAAGACACATCAAATTTAATATTAATTTGTATATATTTTAATTAATTTTTAAACAATATAATACTTATTAAAATATATTATATACTACTATCACTAATTTATCATTTCACGTATCGCATGGGTCTCAGTCTAGTTTCTCTTAAAATTTAGACCACTCTTAGTATTTTTTTTACTATTGTTTTAAATAATAAAAGTTATATATACATTATCATTTTTGAAGAAAAAAAAAGTTACATATACATTTGATTTATGGATATTAGTTAATATACAACATGTTTTATTGGAAGAGGGCAATCTTCTATGACTCTCCTTGCATTTCTGTGTTAAGCGTTGTGAAAGGCGAAAAATTTGGAAGTCTTCAAGGTTAGAAGCTGGCGGCAACAATAATTGTAAAAATAACAAAGAAACTCCAACAAAAAACATCATCTATTTATTCTTCTTTTACTATTCTTTTACTAGTATTTAGTATTTACCAAAGTAAAAAAATCATCTTTTTTCTTTTGCCTTTATTTCTATAATAGACAATATATTTTTTTTACAAAGCAATATAATTACATATCTTTAGAGGAAAAAAATATATGCAACATGCCTTATATAAGTAAAAAATATTCTCTTCCTATTTACTTCTATATCTGGTAAAACAATATTCCCTTACTATAAATATATAACTCTTCAATTTGTTTTTCCCTTCCTTTTGATTTTTTTTTTTTTTTTGGTATATAAAAAATACTTTCTTAATTCCTACCAAAATAGCACCAAACACACTCTCTAGACTATAGACTAAATAGTTGATGATTTGCTTTGTACCTGACTTAATTTGCATTCTTCACTATGAATTTGACACAGCACCAATCATTCAAGGTTTAATAATTTTCCTTGTGGAAAACAAATCTTGTTGTGGTTTTGGTGGAAAATTTGGTGCACAACTTCTTCAACTCCCTTGCCAAATTAGATGAGCCACAATAGAAAACCCCTGTAACAGAAAATCTCACATTAGTAACAGCATTAGTTTGGGCAAAATACATAATATATGGATTTCAATTATTAAACCTTCCTTAATTTTATCTACATATATGATAATAATCAATGTGATGAATGGTATTATAAGTAGAATTTAACTAACTTGTGCCCGGTATATTTTTAAAATCTATTATATATTTTATTATATGTTTTTAATTTTACAACTAAAATATGTCATATGTCACTCTTTCATTACAATTAAAATCAAATCTGTTCTTCTAAAATTAAAGAATTCTCCCCTCTTTTTTACTAATTTTACAACTAAAATGTGTCACATGTCATTCCCTCATTATAATTGAAATTAAATCTTTCCCTCAAAAACCAAAGATTTCTTTCTTCCTCCCTACTAATTTTACAACCAAAATGTGTCATATGTCACTCTCTCGTTACAATTAAAATCAAATCTTTTTCTCCAAAATTAAAGAGTTCTCTCCTCCTCCTTCTTCTTTTCTCTATCTCTTTCGTTCCTTCAACCACTTTATCTCTTTTATATATCATTATCAATATCAATGACTAATTACTAATTTGACAATCAAAATGTGCAACATGACATTCCTTAATTGTATTAAAATAAAATTGAAATATACTTATGTTATGTATCATAAATTACTATCATATATTACTATCTAATTTAATAATCAAATATATCACATGACACTCTCTTATTAAAACTGAGAAAAATATTTTTCTCCAAAATTAATAAATTTTCTTCATAAATTATCTCATCTACCTTTCTCCATTTTTCTATTTCTCTCTACTATTTTCACTCTATATATATTTTATATTTTAAATTAGTAATTTAACAAATCAAAATATGTCATCCGATATTTTTTATTACAATTAAAATAATTTTTTCTTCTAAAATTAACAAATTCTCACTTTCATTCTCATTCTTCATCTTTATCTTTCTCTCTCTTTTCTCTCATTTTCTATTTTTTCTACCTTTCCACAAAAAAATAAAATTAACAAAATAATATAATTCAAATAAAAAATAATATTATTATATACTTATTTTTTTAATTTTTTATTTAGTTTTAAATTTTTACCGCTTATCTTTCTAATTTATATTTTCATTTCTCTTCTTTCAAATATTTATTATATATAATTTGGAGAGAATACTAATGTTATAATTAAAAGTTAGAATCAATATTTAATTATTTAAAAAAATTAATTTTGAGTTAATTTTATAACTAGCAATATAATTTTTTTACGCTAATATCTAATTATATTTTTATATACATAGAGAAAAAATATTATTTTTAAATAAGAAGTATAAAAATTAATTATTTCTATTTATGCAATACACTTAACAACTAATTAAATGTAAAATTATACACGTTAAATTGTTTCAAAGTTTAGATAACAAAATATTAAAATCACTTATTAATCGAAATTAGACTTTTTTATAAAAATAATAACTAAAAATCTTATTATTTAATTTTTTTATCTACAGAGATATTAGTCTTTTTAGTTGGAGACTTTTGTCAACTTACGATTTTTTTTTTTATAAAAGTAATTTGATTTTATAAATTTTTTGTATCATGCATAATTTATACTTTATACTTTTAGAATGAAGTAAAGCGTAATTAAAAAAAAAAACTATATTTCCGTAATATTATTACGAGTAAAAATACTAGTATAATAATAAATTTTTTAATGTTTTTGATGTATTCAATGCATTGAGCTAATAAGTAAAGAATTTGACTAATTGAGATAGCAAAACCCTAATAAATAGAGAATGAGACAGAGATTCTCACCAATCTTAGCTCCCCTGTGCCTTTGAGCTAATCTAGCAAATATGTTGAACCAATTCGGACGAGCAAAATGAGTGTATATCTGATAAATAATTCAGTGACAAAATTATTCTATAATTCATGTAACAAGATACTAATTTACTCAATACTCAGATATATCTGAGATTTCACTCTTCCTACATTGTTGTTGCTGACATAAATTGCCTATATAACTAAGAAGAAGATGAACTTACTGGGCTCCTGGAAACTAAGTCAGTGCCATTCTTGGCGTGATGCAACCCCTGAATGACACTTAGCAGCGCCGCACGGATATCTCCGGCAGGATATACGGTACTAGTAAGGAAATTGTGCATTTCCACCACCGACTAAAACACAGATTACCAAAAAAATACAAGGATCAGAAAAAGAGTAATGATAGATATATTCATTTTGTATTGTATATGGTATTGACTCACACCCTTAAGTGAGAACGTGAGTCATTCCAATTATATGCGAACCCAGTTAGTCAAACATTTTTCAGGAGAATATGGTTTTGTGATATTTTTAAATGGGGTTGTGGTTAGACTTAGACATACCTGATTTCTGTTTGAAGTTGCAATTTGATTCATAACATCTCTAAACCAATCAAGGGAATTTTGCTCTCTTGTGACCCAATAGAGATATGCCTTTTGCGGACACTTTGTTAAGTTGCCGTATTCTCTCACACCACTCTATTTCAAATGCCAAAGTTTTGGTGTTTGTTTAATGGAATAGCTACAGATGTGTAGTAATAAGAAAATAGACAGTAGAATTTATATATATTTTTTTGAAAAAAAAAAAAAACAAAGCCTACATGAACATGATCATTGTGTGTTGTAGCTGCTACATCTTTGAGGATGCTAATGAAAGGTGTGGCTCCAATACCAAGGCCAATCAGCACCACAATATCATACTTAACATGATCTTGAGAAGCAGAACCATATGGCCCATCTATGTACACTTTTGGACACACTTCCGATCTTGTTAACACTGCCTGCATTCATATCCCACAACCTTGTTTTTTAGAAATTCAATGCTGTAATTATTTATGAAAATAAATCTTTTTAATTTTTCTCTTAAGTAATGTTGTTAAGTGTGATCTTTTATTATACAACGTCTTTTTTGACACCGACACGTTTTCTCCTGGTCTTTCCTGAAGAGTGTATAGTAAAAAAATCACATTTGACAATATATATAGGTGTGCAAAATTTTCAAGTATAGCGGTGTTTTAGTGATTTTTAACCGTTGATCTTAATTATAAAAAATATTTATAGGACTTGTTTGGGTGAATTTCTAAAAAAAGATTTTTTTCGAGTTATCTTTTTTTAAAAGATCTTATTGAAAAGCAAAAGTAATTTTATGTTTGGATATCTCATGTAAAAAGGTCTTTTTATCTATCAATTATGTTTGGGTATAACAATATAAAAGTACTTTTTTTGTTTATTTATTACATGAAAAACATATTTTTTTTAAGGAAAAAAGATCTTTTAAAAAAAGATGTAAATTACAGCTTCTCAAAAAAGATCTTTTTTTTATTTTACTAGTACTTTTACTTTTACTACTAGAAGTTTGCCAAACACGTTAAAAAATAAAAAAGATCTTTTTTTAACAAAATAATGGCGCCCAAACATGCACATAATTAAAATCAACGATTAAAAATTACTGAAACACCGATGTACCGGTATACTTGAAAACTTTCTTATACGTGTACCTCTTGGAATAGGTCGTATATTTGGTAGCTCCAATCTCCAAGAGTTCTAATATGCACACTAAGGTAATCATCTTGTGGTCCTGAAGTTAAGGAAAATGGATGCCTGCAAGTATTGCAAGATTGGAATGGACTAATACTGAATTAAAAATGTAGCAGTGTTTAATGTTGTAGAAATTGAAGTACCATTCAAGGGATGAAATTTGTGGGCACTGAAGAAATATATACATGCCACTTTGGTACTTGAAGCCTTCAGGTTTTTGCATTTTCAGGTACAAAACTTTTCCGGGACACAGACTTACCTGCATGCAAATTATCATAGCTAAATGACATTATAATCCCTTGAAGATTAACTTCATCTGACAAGTTATTTGTACATGAAAAAACCGTTAAAAATATTCACTTGACATAAAATAACAAAATTTGAAAGGATAAAAATATCACATTCTATGGTAGCTAATCATGAGATATCTAGTTAAGATGTTAGTCTTATATGAAACCGTTTAGTGAAATATGGCAATTTATCCAACGATTATCGACTATTAACATAAAAACATCTTTATATGAGTATTCCCCTTTTACTAAACATGCTTCTAAAAAATCAAGACACTTTAGAACTGAATTAATCTTTGAAAGGCATAATGTCATTTTATTTTCATGGGTCGCCTTATCTAAGTTGAATCTTTTTGGACAAAAATGATGGTTTGCTCAATTTTCAATTATACTTGCAAGAACAAAAATGAAATTGGAAATTTCCAAATTTTGGACGGTTACATAAGAATGATAAAGTTAACAGAGAATTAGTTCAATGTTTCTACTATTGCTAAAAAAGTTGATCAAATACTACCTTGAAGATATCAACTTCATAAGATCCTGACCTTACAGCTCTAAAGATCCTCTCTCCAGTGTATAACAAAACTGGAAAAGCAATGTACATCCAAGTCTGCACGTATAAAAGAAATTATCAGTGAGAAAAAAAAATAATTTTGTATCAAAATTTGTTGAAAGACAGAAAAGACTAACCGTTTTCTCGGTCCATTTGTTAGTTAGGAACAAGAACATGGAGTGGACAATGAGCAATGCATAGACAATAACAAACAAATGGTGTGAGTACCAAAATGTGTTGTAGCCGGTGACTCTTCTTAGGGACACCGGCAGCGCCGGCGAGCGACGTCTCGGCCACTTTGTTGCAAGTGTGAATGCAATGGCCATTAGAAACACCATGGCTATCCCACTTGCCACCTCTGTTGTGGCCAAAATTTGCAAGTACGTTGGCTGCCGGAACCCGAATCTCGCCGCTATAGTCTGCTGGAAAACCGCCGTGCTTGAGCCGCTGATTCTTGGGAAATCACAGGCAAGGTGTGTACCTGTTTATATCTATCCGAGATATGAATTACAGTGATACATATTCACTGTTTATTTAGTAAAATAAGAACATATTGACTACAACAACACACAAAATACATGTATTTAGTATTTTGTCAAAAGATTAAGATGCAGATATTACACATAACACGCATATTTTACTAACAATTTTTTCCTTATTAGTAGTAAATTTGTTTTTTATGACAAATTTATTTATGTCTCTTTATTAGTATCTTAATAACAAACAAAATGCATATATTTATGTGTATATATGTGAATTTTGGGATAGTAAACAAACAAACTAGCCTAATATTTGCAATAAGTTTTAAAAGTAGTCCTAATGTATAGAGCCTAGACACAAAATGTACCATGTTGTTCAGAGTGGACAATTAATTAACCGAAATGCAGGCAAAATTAGATGAGGGTGTACCTTGTGGAAGTTAATGTTGTCATTAAAAGGAATGAGATAGTTGATCCTAGGATCCTTGCGGAGCCAAGTGATTGTGTTTCTACAAACAGGGAGGAGAATGAGAGCCATGTTGAGTTTCAATGTTTCAGCTGCACCTTTTGCAGTTGGAAGGCAATAACCCATCACTTGAAATCCTGATCTATGACTGTACTGATAGAATTTCCACCCAAACAGCACAATGCAAGCCATTACCCAAACCAGAACCATCCAAGCTCGCCGCCAGTTCGTTCGGAACAACACTTCCGCCCTCGACATTGCTTCTTGCTCCTCAAGGAACCCATTCTTGTTGCTCTCCACATTATTTTGCTTCTCTGTATCTCCTGCTGCTAATGATTTCTTTGATGGACTTTGGATTAACTTCAACAGACACTCCATTTCAGATATCTAGAAAACAAAAAACAATGCCTAATGAATAATGTGTCTCTTGAATTATCAATATTTAAATCTTGAGTTTAGCTAATACTTGTTCTTAGACACATGTTAATGTTACCAATTAAAATTTTGTATTAAGAAAAATACAAAATTTAGCTCTAAAGTAATCCCGACATTGATTATTTGCATTTAAATAGTTTCCGAGATTCTAATTACATCAATTATATTTTTGAAATTGTCAAAAGTGTACCACGTTAATCTTTAACCACGTGATGAATCACTTGATTAAAAAGAGTTCAGAGACTTATATAGTATATTTTTGTCAATCTTAAATATGTAATTAATGTAATTGAAATCTTAGAAACTATTTTTATACATACAATCAATTGGAAAAGTATGAGTAACCAATAACATTTTTGAATAACGTGTGAACAATGTGAATTAATAGAGTTAAAAGAATAAATTAATTTTAAATTTAATTAGTAGCATTAAATTAGAATGTACTGTATTTTTATTTAATTGGTGATTGTTTATGTTGTTCAAGATGGTCATTGTTTACCTAACACTCTCCCAATTAATTTCAAAAACTACTTTGGAGCTTAACTCGCATTTATTATTTAATTATTTATTTTGTAAAAACTTAAAATCTTCTACTAAATGTACTTTGAAAATACATGTTAACTAAACTCTTAAAAAAAAAGACACAAAGCTAGCTAAACCTTTAAAATTTTAAGAGTTAAACATGTGATTTTTATTCGATTAAAATTAGTACCTGAATGTAGCCTTTGTTTTGGAGGTCAAGTGATTCCATGATCAAAGCTGCAGAGTTCTCGGCTTCTTCTTGTGTCACGGATAACTTATTTGTAGATGTAGCCAATACAATTGTCTACACAAGCGCCAAAATTATTAGTCAAAAATACAAAGAACATGCCCATGCTTACCAAAACCAATTAACTGTTTTTTACACACCTACTATATTTAACTAATCATACACTTGTCCCGGTAGGACTAGGTGCCATAAATCTAACATCAACATTCAGAACATGACAAATAGTAACATGATTTTTCTTCAATCATCTTAAGATTAATTATTAATTAACCTGTTTTACATCTGTCTTGGTAATTCTTCCATCATTGTTTCTGTTACACCTATAGTAAAAGAAAAAATTACAGTCAACAGTAAAATAAACTTGTTAAGGTGCGGCAAAAATGCTATGTGTATACTAAATTCAGCTACTAAAATCAGTCATTATATATTTGTGTATAAATACATGTATTATTTAACTTATTTTCAATATATATTTTGTATTTTAACATATATTTTATATTGACGACTGATTTTAATAGCTAGTTTTTAGTATAGTTGAAGATACGAATATGATAATTTAGTGTAAATTTTTTACATGTAAAAAAAAATTCGCATTCTTGAATCAAAAGAATCATCTTTAATCCGAAGCCAGAAACGGTACAAATCAGTTTTAGTGATGTTGAATTTCCAATCCTTTCCTCCTCTTAATGCTCTTAGCAATTCATTGGCAAATTCTGGTGAAGACTGCATCCCTATTGAAAAATGAACAATAACAATAATGATTGGCAAAAGAATCAGAGACAAACAACTTTCAAAATCAGATTAAGTTGGTTTAAATAAAAGCATTACCTTTAAATTAAAACAAACCCAAGTGGAGGATTCAAAATTAAATAAATGTTAAACATTGATAACTGAATCGAATTAATGAACAAGTAATTGATTATACAAACTGTGTTGTAATGTAAGACATTGTAGCATATGCGAAGAACGTGGCTAAGGTGGCTAACTACTATGCTTTGCTCACCCTATGATTCTTGTGTGTTAGTTGATTGGTACTATAAGGCAAACAAAAGCAGCCACCGAAATTTAAGGCACACAAAACGGTGTCGTTTCGTAAGAATCATGCATCCCATAATAATTTTTATGATTAAAGATAATGAAAACAACTCAATAAAGTGGTTAATGAAATATTATAAATTACACATAATAATAAAAAGAAATGTTTGACTTTCTGTTTCTTATAAAAAAATATCTATGCGAATATTTTTTTTATATTAAGTGTCTTGTTCTCATATTTATCTTATGATAGTAAAGTAACAAGTAGATTAAAAATTTATTTGTTTAAAACACTAAATTAAATAACTTTTTTGTTCATATTAAAAAATTAGTTTCATCTATTAACATTTAAAAATGATTTATTTTTGTCTCTGATATTATTTATTTTATTAAATACTAATGTAGCAAAATGTAAAATATTAATATTTGATAGAATTGTACATTTGTACTACATGCTTATAATCATTTATTATTTTTGACCAATTAATTTGTAATATTTAAAAATATTAATTAAACATATAATATTATAAACTAAAAATATTGAATCTGCTAGCTATAAATATTAGTCAATATAAATTAAAATTATTATTTTTTAATTTCTTCATTTAATATATTATATTAGCATATAATAGAATAAATTAACTATAAAAACTAAAATAAAAGCACTTAAATTTTACCGACAAAATTTATAAATATTTAAAAATAAAAAAAATTAGTTATACCAAAACAATTTTTCTCACCAATGCAGAAGGCAAAGTTGGACCATTCTACAACCGGTTCAGGGCTGGTTCTGGTCGAGGAAACTTGGTCGAACCGGCTGTTCACATGGTTCCATTGCATCCCACTGTGACCGACAATGCCATCGATGAACACTCTTTTCTGAAGTTCTTGGATTTCTGCCACGTGTGGTGGTCGTAGTTGGTGTTCTTGATGATCTTCATCATCATGAGGAGGAACATTATTGGACCCGGTCGGACCCGGGTGGTCGTAGAGGAGGTATTTCTTAAGGGTCCAAGAAGAAGAAGAAGAAGAAGAAGAAGAAGATGATGAGGTGGAAGAGGAGGGAGTCAATGAAGAAGATGGTGATGCTCTCATGAGAGCAATGAGAGAAGAACGATGATGACTATCATGATTATGATGATGATGAGGAGGAGCTTTTGATTCTACTTGAACATGATGAACATCATCCATTGTTGTTGGGTCGTTTTGAGAAACTCTTTGATGATGTTGTGTCTTAATTAGCTTATTATTTTCATTCGCATTTCCCTAATAATAATAATAAGCATTGAGAAAATAATGTATTTTTGTTTCAGAGAAAGAAGGTGAATGATTTCTTTTTTTTTTTCTTTTATAAGGATCATTACAAAGTCTTCACTTGAATAATAATAATAATAATAATTGCACTCAAAAATTGACCCATGAAAGGGGATAAAGAAAACTATAGCTAGCTAGCTAAATTATGTTGCTACAAATAATGCACGAGCAAATTGGCAATAATTGTATATATTTTTTGTTATTTTATTTATAATTTTTTTTCCATGTAGGAGTAATAGTGTAGAATTTTCTTTGTTGGAATTGAGTGGTTGAGTAAGGGAAAAGAGAAAGGACAGTAATGGTTTCCAATTTGTCCCAGTGTAAAAGAAAGGATAATAATATTAAATTAATATATATGTGTATGTGTGTTTGGTTTGGTATGGTTGTGTGGACTAATGTATATGATTATATAGAAATAATTGATGAAGATGATTAATGTAGGTTTTGTTGGATCATCTATCTGATTATACGAGAGAATGAAGGTAGATTAAGTAAGGGCAGGTATTAGAGGTTGCATAACAAATCCATGGTGATGGATTATTAGATTGGAAATATAAAGATTGTGTGACGTATAAATATAAATAATAACTATATATTTGTGTGTTGGTGTGTCGGTTGAAATGTGGGGGAGAAGAGAGAAGAACAACGCTGTCATTTCATTTTCTTATCTTTGCTAAATCAATGACACCTCATACTTTTCACTGAGCAAGCAAACAGAATAATATGTGTGTGGTATGGATCATAAATATTATTAATTATCATATGCTATAGTAATTATATATGGAAATGAAAAACATTTTAAAGCTAAGTGGTTCTATTGGAACTTGGAAGGATCAATTGAAAAAATGTTACCACTTTTGGGTAGCAAAGTAAGTTATTTTAACGTGTTATTGTATCACCAAGCCTAGCTAAGGGTTCGCCAATTGGGTCCAAGGGTACTTGTTTGTAGTTTATAAATTTTAAAAGTCTTTTGATATTTTTTATATTAAGTATCTTTGTATTAAATGAAATTTGCCTTTTATATCAGATTAATTTATTATATTCATATATTGTAATTTGATTAATGTTCAAGCTATATATTTTGCTATTTTTCTTAATAGGTGTTTTTTTTGTCATAATTATTTTAGGACAGCTATATTTTATAAATATTCGCTAAAATTAACGGGAGCTAATATGCATTTTTGGGATTATTTAGTATTCGAAATTTGAATGATGGTCGTATTTAATTGGATTTTATTAAAGGATGCCGGTTAATAGTAAAAGAAAATAGCAAAAATTTAATAAATAAATGTCTTTAGAATACTTTAATTTCAAACTAAATGTTAACTTTAATTTTAAGTATGCTCCATTTTAAGTCAAAACGAGCCATGTGACTCAACCATCAAAACAACTTCTCCAAAAGAAAACAGACAATATTCATTGCGGTGGGCGTCGAAACTGATTTTGTTTCGTTTTGTGTGGAATGTTGCCTAAATAAAAATAAACGAAATTTGTAGTAAAAGTGTGTACGCGCGATTTCAATATAGATATTCTTTTGATCAAATGGCAATTTATTAGATGTATAACCAATTGAAAAGAGTATAAGTCTTTAACTTTTTTTAGTTAATTTTAATTATTTTTTATTTTATTTTTACTTACACTTAGTTTGAATATTTTATTTTATCGTCTCCAAGGACTCCACCGATTTAGAGATATTATTCCTTTTAGGATCCTTTCTTTCTCTTACCTGAAGAGTATTCATTGGGCTATGATGCATATGGTTCACATCTAGACAAGGCCCAAAGCCTGGTGGAAAGGGGACATGAAGTGTTAGAGGATCTATCCTTATGCAGCCGAGGTTTGGAGCTAGTGGCAGAATCGGCTACCTCACAAGAAGTGGCACTCGAATTTAAGTCTTATGAGAGAAAATATAAATTCTTAAATGAACTTATGTAGTGTGTGTGAGTGTGTTGTATGGATGTGTAATACATGAGTAATGTCTAAAATTAAGGGTTGTCTAATTTATCTGACAAAAAAAAGAGGATCTACCCTTATTAAATTTAACTTCAAATTTTTCTAAATTCAGATACAATTATTCTTCACATACAAATTATTTTATCACACAAGCTATTTTGTCATACAAATCTATACAAGTCTTTTTTTTTTCTAAACCACCCTCACGCGCCTGTCTACACACGCTCATTCCATGCGCCTCTTAATTTAACAGATTTCAATCAACGCGCGAATATATAACTTCCTCTTTCAAAAGGATTTCGTTTTTTTTTTCGAATTTGTCTGCGTTTTTCTTCATTCGTTTTTGTGCATTCTCTTTCGTCATTTTCGTGTGTTTCTCTCTGTGTTCTCTTTCTTCGATTTCCTTTGTTCTCTACGTTCGTTTTTGAAATCAAGCTCTAAAATCGCTTTGAAGATGATGAATGATTCAAGTTCAAATTGTCAGCTGGACCAGAACAAAGTGAATTATTATTTTGAATCGAATGAAGTGCCTGAGGTGTGGTTGAATTCTAATTAATGTTTTCGTTAATAGTTTATGATTATCTAGGTGAATAATGTTGTGAACCTTGCTTGTGAAAATTGTTGTTCATTATTGATTGTTTGAATTGAATGTAATGTAATTGTTCTAATAAAAATTGCTGTCTATTGCTTATCGTATTTTAAGGGGTAAATCAGACATATTTGGGTGTAATAAAGGAGATTTTGGGTGTATTTACATGTTCTGACTTATTAATTGAAGGATGGTGAATTGTATTATTATTTTTACTCGAATCAAGTAATAAGGTATAGTTTGAATCTAGACTATGTAGTTTGTTCATAGTTTAAGATTTTATAGAATCATTTCTATTTGATGCTTATTGAATAGTTGTTATTGCATTCTATAGTTTATCCTAGATTTTAATATGGTGTATTGTGGGCTTTTTTGGGTGTATTTTGCAGTTTCTGTGCGATATTGATAAGGAGTTTGTTCCAAAGGTTTGGATGACTTTTAAGACGCTTGAAGATGCTGCAAAATTCTACAAAGATTATTCAAAAGTTGCAGGTTTTTCTATAAGAGTTCGGAGCCCAAATAAGAAGGGTAATGAAATTAATAACCAATTGATTGCATGTAGCAGAGAGAAGAAATAGAAATCGAAAATATCTCCGACCGAAAAGCCAAATTCCTTAGCTAGTTTAAATTGTCCTACAAGAATTTATATACACATATTGAATGACATTTGTGTTTGGATCATTTCGAAGGTCATACCACAGAAAAAAAAAAGAATACATAGAAATTTCATGATAATGTATACATGGGATGTCGTCACCATTTGAGACACTTTTGATACATTTTCCTTTTCTTTAAAATGCTATTCGGCATGTTTCTCTATTTAGATACATGATTGTTTTTGTAAAGATCTAAGTGAATGTTACTTCTGCTAAGCATTAGGATGTTCTTTTTACATACTAAATGGATGTTACTTTATACATTTTTCGAGTTTTCTTGTGTTGCAGTTGTGATGTCTGTATTTTTTAAAAAATTGCATGGCCTTTTTTTTAAATCCTACTCGGCATATTTCTCCGTGTAGGTACTTAGTTGTTTTTGCATAGATCTAAGTGAATGTTACTTCTATTAAATATCAGAATGTTTCTTTTTCATACTAAATGGACGTTACTTTATATATTTTTCGAGTTTTCTTGTGTTGCAGTTGTGGATGACTGTATTTCTTTAAGAATTGAATGGCCTTTTTTTTTAAATCCTACTCGTCATGTTTCTCTGTGTAGGTACCTGATTAATTTTAAAAAGAACTAAGTAGATGTTACTTCTGTCAAGTATTAGGATGTTCCCTTTTCATACTAAATGGATGTTACTGTATATATTTTCTGAGTTTGCTTATATTACAGTTGTGAATGCCTCTAAATTCCTTCACCACCTTCCCAAGCAACATGCTATGTTGGTTTCACTTTTGAAGCTATTACACTAACAGTGAGTATAATCAATCTTATTTTTTACCATAAAATTCTTTTTTATTAATGTTGTATCTTGAAGTTCTCATGTACAAATGTCTAATAGTTTAAGATACACCATTCAAAATTGCTTCTATAATCTATTTGTATTTACTTTTTAATGTCTAATAATTTTTAAAAAAAAAACTTATGTTTATGTACTTGTGTGTTCATATAAGTAATAGCCATCATTATTTGCATGATAGCTTGGTAATTTTCAAAGACGGTGAAAAAATAAAAGCTCTCTAAAATATAAGAAGAAAAAATTGACATAAGTAGCAACATGAAAAGATTAATTCCATACAAGGTTACAAGCTTCATTCGTTTTGCTTCTAAAGTCTGAAATACCAACTTTCGAATATAATATAACAAACACAATGAAAGTGTCAATAGAATTGGCATTGAGGTTAAGACAAATTTTATGGGATCAAGACCATTATTTAGTTAAAAATTCATGCTCACTGATAATGCGTATAGCAAGATTTTCATTTTTCACACTCTCTAATGCACTAAACATTTTTATGCTTATGGATCTATCTAACTCTTCACTAGCTTGATAGTCATTTGAAATTTTTTCATTGTACATCCTCCTTCTCTTTTCAAAATCTTCACTGTAACATCCCTCCCATCTTATAGACCTCATTTGTAAACAAGTCCAAAGCCACCTTCTCCTAATAACAATCGTTCTTTTATTATTCCTCTCTTTTGTTTTTTTCTTCTTATTAAAGACATCGACTCCTAGAAACTTCAATAAACTCTCATCATTACCAACTACATTTGGTTCAAATATATAAGAAACATCAAAAGGACTTGAAAGTGGAGAAGGTAGAAGATTTGCATCATCATGTATTATTCAAAAGTAGGAAAGAAACTAAATATATAATATAGAGTACTTCATAGGCACCAAAAAGAAACTACTAATTATCTCAAAAAAAAATATCTAATACCATAAGAGTTTAATTCTCAGAATAATATCGATTAAAAACATCCAAAAGAAACATTCATAATAAAAAACACAAGTAAAACTAAAACTCTAAGATGGAAGAAAAAAAAACCCAAATCACTGGAAAGGAGACGCGGTTGATCAGCCGGAGTACACGTCTAGGCAGAGGTTGCTGTATCGTCGGTGGTTGCTGCGACGGTGGAGGAAGTCGTGACGGCAGCGGTGTGTGGAGGTGGCTGTGGCACGAGAGGACAATGCCCGCGCTGTTGGACAGTGGTTGTCGGTGGCGTTGCTTCCGGAGTTATTTCTGATTTCTTTCGTGGCGGAGGAGAGGCGGCTGTAGAGTGTCGCCTAACAACGTAGTTCTGGGTGTCGCAGTAGCTACACTAATTGGAGAGGAGTGTGGACGACACAGTTATGGAAATGAGAGAAAAAGAAGGGGAAGAATTTCTGCAAGCAGCTATTGGAGTGAGAAAGAAAAAAAAAAGAATTCTACAATTTTTAATTAGAATTTATTTAATCAACTCTTAATTATTCAAATTTTAAATTTAAAAAAATTTAAATTAATTATTAAATAGAATTATTTAAAAAATTAATTAATTTATATTGTCTTCTTATACTTTTTTTATTTTTATTTTTTATTTTTGTCATATACAATACAACATGTCCACTCAATTACTCAAATACATTACACTATAATCTCATACACAATACATATACATCCAGTGACATACATTACACTAGAAGTTTTTCTCTAACCACTAAGGATCAAGCTTAGCGTGGTTCTCGCCTTTCTAGACTAATGGGCTGGCTTCTTTCCTTTTGTGTGTGCTGAATCATTTTTTTTTTTTGACGTTCGATAATTGATAAGCATGCTGGTCACTCATGTCTTAAAAAAAACATTGTTGGTCATTCTCATTATGCAAGTTAACAAATCACATCCTCCAAACCGGGAAAAAAAAATTTGTTCTCCTTCTTTAAAAGATGTTAAAATGACACTTTATTCTTTTTTATTTATAAAAAATATACTCTTTTTTCTTATAATTTTTAAAAAAATTTTCTTTAGTTCATTTTAAATTTTTTGTATTAATTAACGTTAATTTTATCCATTTTAAAAAAAATAAATTATTCTTTTACAAAAATACTTTTTAACAAAAAAATTATTTTTTTAATTAAATTTTATTTGCCAAAATACTTTTTAACAAAATATTTTTCTAATGATTAAATTGTATTTTTACTAAAATATTCTTTTAAAATTTTTTTAATGATTAAATTATTCTTTTCCTAAAATATTCTTCAATAATTTTTTAATTATTAAATTGTGATTTTACTAAATTTTTCATTAACAATTATTTGTGTACTTTATTATTAATTTTTTTGATATCAATATATATTATTTAAACATTATATTAAAAAAATCTTACCACTGCTAGTATGTATAACAATTCATATTAATAAATAATTTGTTTCATAGAACTATTGAAAATTATTAACAACTTTATTAAAATTTAAAAATAAGTTGAGATGGATAAATTCCAAATTTAAAAAATTAATATCTCATTCTTTCACATCTTTACAAAGCAAGTTCCTTAATAATTAAAAAATTATTGAAGGGTATCTTAGAAAAAAAAATTTAATTATTAAAAAAAATTTAAAAATATTTTGGAAATAATACAATTTAATCAATAAAAAAATAATTTGTTAAAGAATATTTTAGTAAACAAAATTTAATCACAAAAAAATAAAATTTTTGCTAAAGAGTATTTTTGTAAAAGATCATTTATTTTTCTTGAAAAATTAGTAAAGTTAATGTTAGTTAACATAAAAAATTTTAAATGGATTAAAAAAAGAGATTTTTTAAAAGTTATAAAAGAGGATAATGTACATTTTATAAATAGAGAGGAGAGAAATATTATTTTAACATCTTTCACAAAAAAAAGTAAAATTAGAAAAAAAACAAATCACATCCTTTATTTTTTTTTCCTAACTACTCTAAAACACACTTCTTTTAAAGGTGGTGGCATCAAGCAACGTTTTGATAATTGCATTACACTAAAGCAAACTGATTTCTAGGCTTATCAATACAAAACAATGAAACATTGTGCATCGAAGGGGATGGATGGTGAACTCATCATGATAAGTCAATTCTGCAAATTATAAGAAACTAGTAGTAAGATATTTTTATATTATAAAAGTTTTATTACAAATTTTTAAACTAGACACTTTACTGAAAATTGAAGGACAATGTTGAGAAATACACCTACATGAGACAATAGTTTTGCATTAAATCATTAATGTAATAATGTTGTTATATGAATAAAATTATAAGTAATTCACATTAATAAACTAATATTCATCTAATTTTACGCGAATCACCCAAAATAAAAAATATAACGTAAATCACCCTAATCATATCTTTATGCAAATCAAATAAGCCATACTAAATTTAATTTTTTATATAAATCGAAACAGTCAGATTCGATTTATACATATTTGTATGCTGTCCTAATAAATCTAATCAGACTATTTCGTTTTATGCATGCATGTTATTCTAGTAAATTTAAACAAAATGATTAGATTTACTAGAACAGTATGCATACATACATAAATAGAAATAGGGTGATTAGATTTACTAGGACAGCATACATGTATGTATAAATTGAACCTGTGTGTTTTGATTTACAATATGTAATTTGAGAAAAATAATTAAAATACTATATCAACAAAATTATCATTTAATTTATGAAATTAAATTTAAAAATTATTTCTTTAAAATATTGATACACTATGCATAAACATACATTATGATTTTTTAAATAAATCTTTTATTTATGGATATAGGTAATTTATAACATATTTACTAATTTTATAAAAGTGTATGTTATATTTCTTTAATATTATTTTTAATTCAAATTTTTAAAATTAAATAAAAGATATCAATCATTAAAATAATTATATCATTATTATTTATAATTAAATAAAATATTTACATAATTTTCATATTAATTTAAATATTTTCAAATTAATATTTTTATTCAACATGTTTAAAAACAAAAAATATGAGATTAATTAAATCGATAAATATTTATTTTTTTAACTAATGATACCAGATTTAAGTCTTAATTTTTTAGAAATAAAAAAATATTTTGTGATATTTTTTTAATAATGTCTTACATTGTGTAAATCAATTATTTTTCAGAGTTAAAACAAAAGAAAAAATTCCACCATTGGGAACCAATACGTCGTTGATTCAGCATTTGATAAGGTCAAACAGCCATTTGGGCAAGGAAATGTATCTTTGAGATATCATGTATTCCAAACTTAAATTTCTATTATCAATTTTGAGAACCAAGTTTTCCATGATTAAGTTAAGATAACTAATATAAAATTTTAAAATTCTTTCATATCTTGATGAAACGACAAAATATTAATCAATAAAATTAGATGTCTAAAGATTTTTTTTAAATTAAATCTCCAATTAAATCGTTGCGTGATTTTTTTTTAGGAACGTGTAATTGTTGCTTCTTCTTTTTTTTTAATTATCTTTTTTTTTACATGCTTCTTTTTTTAACTTTGTCATTATTGTTGCTACCATCAATCCCGCTATTATCGTCATTGTCGTCACTGTCATTTTTTTTGTCTACTACTATTTTTTCTTTTTTCTTCTCATCCTCCTTCATTAATCATTATTATTATTATTATTATTATTATTATTATTATTATTATTGTCATCTTCTTTTTCTTCTTCTATAAATATTCAACAAAAATATTAAATATAGAAATTTTAGTGTATAATATAAAAAAATTAATACACAACACAAAAAAATTGTGCTATATCAAATAAATTTTTGTATTATGTACAAAAATTTCTATACTATATTCATAAGTTTGTGTGTCATGTACAAAACTTTATGTATTGTAATTAAAAATTTATATGCTTTGTAACAAAATTTGTGTGCTTTTTAATAAAATTTCTGTCTTTTGTAATAAATTTTTTGTGCTGAAAAAATGTAAAAATAAAGAATTACATGATAGACGTGTATATTTTTTGTTAGATTTGTATCGATTTAATTGAATATGATTATCAAAAATATTTATATATATAGCATAACTGAATATTAATATTTGCCATCGTTACTCCTTTGCGTCGAAGACTATTCTTCATTGTTTAAGAAATTATCCCAAAAACAGAATTGTTTGGGATCGATACAGAAATAATTTCCAACTTGATCTTATGCAATGGATTTATAGAAATAAGCGGAATAATGTCTTTCTCTTTTTTGTTGTTATTTGGTAGATTTGACGATATCATAATAATGATATATTCAATAATAATTACTTATTGACTACTAATAAAGTGATTAATTTTATTCAAAGTACATCTAGAGAGTTTTACTCTATTCTTTTTCATAAAAAATCTTTAACATCTTCTATATTAGTTTTTCTTTATTCCCTTTTTTTCTTAATTCGGTCAAATTAAATTCAGATAGATACTAGTCTTTTGAAATAGTAAATTTTAGTTGTATTTTGGATAATTCAATTAGTGGTTGAATTAAACGGTGCATAAGATCTCTTCCGCTAATGAGGGTTTTTAGATATGAAGTTCATGTAATTTAAAAAAGTATTGTTTTGGCTATAGAATGTGATTTCAAAAAAGTTATTGCTTAAAGGCTTTTTAATCTAATTCAAATAAGAGAGAGTGACCATCTTAGGAATGAACATGATTTGATTATAAAAAAAATCAGGACTTCTTGTATGTTGATTGGAATATATATAGAGATCAATGTCATTCAAAGAACAACAAACAATGCTGCTGATCTCATGTTTTGCAGCAATTGATGATAGAGAGTATGTGGAACGGTTTTTTCTATGGCATGAGCTTCAACATATTATTGAGAATAATTTGTTTGTAGCCTTTTAGGCTTTGTTATCGTTAGTGTTGCAAGTGTGAGGAGTATTGAAATTAGTCCCACATCAAAGAAAGCAAGGAAGAGTAAGGAGTTTATAAGATGAGAGACCCATTAACTTGACACCTTAAGATTTTGAGTTGGATTTTGTGTTTTCTCATCTTATGTTCTCTCACTTAATTCTTCTCCGAAGTCTCCCGATTGTCGAGAGCTCTCCATGAATATTATTATTACTTTTTAATTTTTTTTAATAATTGAAAGAATAAAATGTGATTTGTTATCGTTAGTTTTATAAGTGAGACAAAAAATAAATATAAAAAAAATAATAAAAAATTAAAAATCATACTTTATACTCAATTTTTTTTAACAATAAAAAAATCTATTTCCTATAAACACTCATAATTCACAAGGATATCCAATTTTTAAAACCTCTAAAGTCAGAACCACACAAACGGCTAATGAATTGTAATAATTTTTTTCTATAGGTTAATAAACTGTATTAATAATTAGTTTATATGTTTGATTTTGTTATCGTTTGGATATGCTATTATTTTCATATAATTAGGTAGCTAATATTATTTAATTTTTTTAATTTTAAATTTTAAATATTAAATTATAAATTATAAATTTTAAATCGTATTCTTAATTCTAAATTCTATTAAACTCTCAATAACATAATTTTATAATAAAAAATTAACTAATATTAACTAATTAAAAATTGATTTTTTAATACTAACTTAATCCTTTTTTGTATGTATTTTGTTAATATATATTTTAAGAATACATTTTGAAAATTAAAAAAAAAGAATGTATTTTATTAAAAATTATGAAAATATTTTTATTTTTTTAACACATTAAATGCATAAAACCTTAAAAAATATTATTATTATTATTATTATATTCTTGAAATGTACTTTTGACACAAATTAATCTTTTTGTATTTATGATTAGAAAAAAAAACCCAAAAAGGAAGAACAAAAAATGATTTCCTTTTTAGTCCATTGATTTTTTTCCCTTTGTGGGAAATCTATAATTATTAATTTATATATTAGTACTAATTAAATGCTAATTGAATTACCTAATTGTCCATATCACGTTGTTGGTTGAAGAAAATAAATAAAACAAACGGCGTTGAAAGTTGTAAGGTACAGAGGGTTCTCTAAAGTGATCGGTTTCTTTTCTTTCTACGAATCCAACCACTTAGAATCCGCAAAAATCGTGCGGGTTTTTTTCATTTCATAGATTTGCTTTCAATCTTCACTGTCTCCACTAAGCGCTTTCCATAAATTAAATATCAACACCCAAAAAAACGTTTTCTTTTTTCTTTTTCTTGTTTCGTTTTTCTCATTTGTTTTCTCCGCTTCCAAAATTTGGCACCAACCCACCAACGACTCTCTGTAGCTTTTTAGTTTCTACATCTCATTCTGAATTCTTGATCCATTTCTTGGTTTAACTGCTCTAAAGTTGCTATCTTTTCTTTGTTTTTATTTGATTCTTCAGAAATTTGTTCAGTCACAATGGTTAGTATCTCAGGGACTTTGGAGCATTGCTTAATTTTTTCCCTTTTTTTAATTATTAATTAGTTCTGTTCATTCTTTAAGCTGGATTTTCCATCTATCTAGTTGTGCAGTAGTTTCTTTGTGCTAGATTACTGAAAGGTAGGGTTTTTCCGTTGAATCAGAAATTTTGGTTTTGATTGTTATTTTTCGTGGAAGTTGAACATTACATTATTTAAGCTTATTCTTGTGGCAATACATTGATGGAAGGTTTTTCACTTTTCTGTTTAATGCTGATGATAGAAAGGAAAAGGATAAAAAAGTTGTTTGTGGAGTTTAGGTATTGATTTTTGGTATGTGTGTGGAAGGGAGAGGGAAAATGGATTTTTGGGTAGTTGTAGCTGGTGCTGGAGCTGGGTACTTAGCTAAATATTGGAAAAGGGTTGCAAATAGTAGTGATAGGTCACCTCATTTATCTTCAGAGGATCCCAATTTGGAGAACTGTGAGTCCCCGAGAAGCTCCTTTCGCGGGCGAGCATTGAGAGATAGATTGGGGAAGAATGTTCCTTTGGATAGAAGGATTTCGGATGCGAACTCAACGGATGGTCTTTCGACTCTAGATCTGGCTTCGAACATAGGGCTTGATGGTGAAGAAGTTAGACACTTGAGGACTTTGAATGATGGCGATGTTCCTTTTGGATCGAATTTAACAGGTACATTCACAGCAAATGGGAACTATCATGATATTGAAGATGGAAATGAGCAAAGCTCCAATGTTAGTAGCCATTGTGGTTTCCTGCATCCGAGTTTGCCTAGAAGAGAAGTGAGTTCTATACTTAATGTAGCCGGAAATAAAACATCTCTTAGAACTAAGCGTAGGCGTGTTCATACTAGTAGACCAATAAGTTCACTAGAAAGTTGCTTAGTGGCTCAGCTATACAAAGAACATGCTGATATTGAAGAACGCTTTGTTACTTCTGTTTCGTCGCCATCTAGGGCCACAGGGCCGTTTCATGTATGTGATAGAAGCCAAAAAATTAGCAGCGCAGACGATGATGATTCTAGCTTTGTGTTTATTGGAAGTGAAGAAAACAAGTTGCTCAGGGAAGCCAGTCAAGTGAAAGATGAAAATATATTATTTGGGGTCCCGCCATTGCCAAAATTTAGATCATCCAGTGGTTTCAGGAAGATGAGATTTAATGCAAAAAATAAGCAAAGGAGGAGAATTTGCTCTTTTAATGGTGTGCTAAATGGAGAAGACGTCTATACTCAACATGGTATTGTTTCTTGATACAAAACTACTGTTTTAGATTTCCTGCATCTTAAGTATGTGATTTATCAGTAGTCCACCCATTCTGATATCAAATTGTTGAGCTTCATCTGCATTGTTTGGTTGATTACAAAGAAAACAACAGTAAATTGTTCTATTTTTTTCATGCAATCCATTAATCCTGCAGAACATGATTTATATATTAGCAGCTATCTGAAAATCAAATAAATTTTTAACTGTTCAAAAATGTTATAAAGTCTCAGGGATTGTTGATTTTTTTTTCTCCTGTTTTAATGATTGTGTGAAGGAAATTATGAAACAAGAAATTTTTCTTCCTGTTTTTTACTTCCAGTCTTCACCATTTCTCTTCTTAAAATCTTTAAGAAAAGAAAAATATGAAATGAAATATAGAAACCAAATAGGCGCTTAATTTCTCTATGCACAAATCTAGTTATCATGAGAATTTGGGCAGTCTCATTATTCCTTTACAAATGGATGTTGCTTTGGGCCAAAGCTAGGAAGAAATTGCTTCAGGTCCATATGTTCATTATCTGCAATAATTAGAAAAGTACTTGACCTTTGTAGTAAGATCAAATACGGTATTGAGAACTTGACTTTTTAAAAAATTAGGTTGCTTAACTTCCTGAGTTTATATCACGTATCTGATACTCAATTTGTAATGTTGTGTGTTTTGCTTTGATAACTACTATTATTGACACATGTGTCATTGTCAGATGCAACATTTCTCTTCAGTCTTGGGATTTCTTTTGGTATATTATCTACCACCTTGGCAAATAAAAGAGAAGTGGACAAGTTGAGAGAATTGCTGAAGAAGAATGAGAATTTGGTTCAAGATCTACAGGAAGAACTTGACATGAAGGATTCAATGACAGTGAAGGAGTTACATAGTGAAAACTATGGTTCACAGGATACATGTGATCATTCCTTCTGCGATAAGGAGCTAAATGGATTTTCCCCTGAAAAGCACACGGATAACTCTCCAATAACTAGCCTCAAAAAAATATATGATGAGAAGGAAGATGAAAATTCAGAATGTATGAGCAAAATTGAAGCGGAGCTTGAAGCCGAACTTGAGAGGTTGGGGTTAAACATGAACGAATCTAGCCTAGATAGAAGACTGTCTGAGCTTGTTGAGGTAAGCATTAATTTTGTTTCAGTTTGTAGTAACAACATAATTGTATAGGGACATAACATTGTCCTTTCCCCCTTATATTTTACATGCTTTTTTGTACTTGAGTTATCAGCGCAACAAATGCGTCCGTGATGTGTTAATGTTGCCAAAATTAATGCAGGTTGATGCTGACTTCGTAGCAGATTTTGCTCAAGGTGAGTTGCGAGCTGACATGGTCGACGGGGAAGATTTTGATCTCCCAAAATCAAATGAGGACGCCAGCGACACTATGATCATCCCTGCAAACTATGCAGTTTCACCTCATGAACTTAGTTTGCGCCTGCATGAAGTCATCCAATCAAGACTCGAAGATCGTGTGCAGGAGCTTGAGCTTGCCTTACAAAATAGCCAGAGGAAATTACGTGTTATGGAATCGAAGCATGCAGGTAGTTCTCAAGAGTATTTCCCAAGTTGTAAACAAGCATCCTCCTTTGCTAAAGGGAATATTTTGACCTACGATGACTGCGACCCTATAGCCGAACCCAGAGCCGCAAATTTATCCAGTGAAGCTCTAGGTGAATACAATGAGGCGTTTGAAGATTCAATCAAGATAGATGATGAGTCTGAAGAACATTCACTACCAAGCAACTATGACAGTGCCAACAAAGGACGTTCGCATATACATGATTGGGACGTGTTTGGGGAGGATCAACATGGTGGAGGAAATGGTTCCATGACTCAGTCCCCTGTCAACGGAGAGAGACTTTCGATGGAACTTTCTTCAAGTGAGGTGTTGATCTTGGCAAGGCAAAGCTCTAGTATTCAGGGATTGGATGATGTAAGCGGAGATGAAGATTGTGATTGTGACTCCGAAATGGAAAGGCAATTGATAAGGCAAATTGTTGAGAGGACCAAAAAGGGTTCTCCTGCTCTTCAAAATGCACGAAGGATATTGTATTCTATGGATGATGACTATGATGAACACTGATATCAGATGCTTTTAGGTATGTAGGAGTAGAAAGAGGGTATTGACTTTCCATTGGGGGTTATAAATGTTCTAAGGATCAGTATAGACTAGAGTTAGTTAACTGCATGTTCCGGGCTACACTTCCTCAGGGCACGGCAAATTTTCCATTTTTTTTTTTTTTGGAAATGCACTGCATTTCATAAAAAATATGAAAGAATTATTCAGCTTTTTATAGTATTTTTTTTTCTCGTTGGTGTATTTAGTTGAGTCAATCTCAACAATTCGCAATTTTTAATATCGTTCGAATCACAATTAGCAAATAGCAGACACAAAATAAAGCAGAAAGTACAAAACGTTACTTGATTCACAAAATCTAAAAAGAAAATGAGAGAAATGATTCGAGTAACACAACATAAACAAAATCTCCTAAATCGATAAATAACTATTTCCCCCAACAGTCTTGGATTATTGATGTAACAATTCACTGATTTACATGCTGTAAAAAAAAATCTCAATTTGGTCAAATACCAAATCACCTCAAAGTGAGCAACAAAAATATGCACCATTCTTAACGAGAGAAGGAAAGGATGATGCATAAGATGGGTACATAAACTATCTTCTCTATGCATTGCTGATTGAGATAACATGTTTGGATTGCACATCAGATTTTCAAGTCCTTAGAGATTATATAAAGGTGTAGGCCCTAAAGCACTAGAGCACAGTAGAAAGTAGAAACCCCAGGAATACAAGTCTTCCATCAGGCCCTTTTGGCAAAGTCGTCGGTATCATCATTGTCATCTTTGTAATTTCCTTCGACTAAGTCCATATCGTTGCCTTCAATGCTGGTTTCTTTGTTATCCAGTTGGCCACTACTGCCATACCCGGATCCCTCACTTCCATCAAATCCACCAGCACTGGCATAATTATCACTGCCACCAAAACCAGCAGATGTTTCATGACTACCTACACCAGCAGCAGCATCAAAACCAGGAGCACTGCCATAGCTATCACTTCCTCCACCACCACCAGCAACACCAAAATTCCCACTGTTACCACCATAATCTCCACTGCCACCAGCACTGCTACTTCCAAAACTGTCAGGAGTGGAATAGTTATTGTCATAGCCACCGCGACCATAATTGCCACCAGATCCATAGCCGCCTCCACCGTAACCTCCAGCAGCATTGCCACCATAACCGCCACCGCCACCACCACCACCTGGAGCACCATCATAAGGAGAGTTACCGTAAGCACTACCGTAGCCAGCACCAGCACCAGCACCATATGGTGCATTTCCATAAGAACCACCAAAACCACCACCTCCACCGCCGAATCCACGGGGCCTTTCATTAGCATAATTTACCCTAATCCGGCGACCATGAAGATCCTGAAATGTTACAGATAGATAACAATGTTATCATATTTCTAGCAATCTAAATTTCAAAATTAAATAAGAAAAGGTTAGTGGAGAATTTAAAATGCCAAAAGATATCAGATGGAAAGCATAACCAGGAAAGGTGTACACATGCATTGTCACAAATAAGTACACAATTTACCTGAAAACATACACAGACTATATATATGCATTAAAAGTACACAACACTAAACAAGTTATGGTGTTCTTGCTGAGGACCGTGTCAGCCCACATCAAGCTACACCAGTGACCACAATCTAAAGGGAAAACAAGAAAAGACTAAAGAGAAACATTGTTTCAAACTCTAGACAATCTAGAATACAACACTGTTATTAAATAACCAAAATATACTCTGCAAATTCCCACAAACTGAATGGCACGTCTACATAAATACAGAAAGTAGTCATGAACAATTTGCAGAATCTGCTGTAACCAATGACATTCACGAGATAATAATACAATGAACATTGAACAACTAATATGAATTACCTGTCCATCCAAGGCTTGAATAGCACTTGATGCCTCCTCAGCTGAACTGAAAGTAACAAAACCAAATCCCCTGGATCTACCACTATCACGATCCACAATTATCCTTGCTACAAGTACAAAGAGCACAGCAGTTAAGAACCAATGTTGAAGAGTAAATTAATATAGACAATTTTAAAGAACCAAAAATCATAAAAGCAAACAACATTAAGATAACAAAAGAAGCAAGTGGAGGAAAAAGAATCTTATGTACCATCAACAACTTCTCCATATCTTGAAAATGCCTCCCTCAAACCTTGCTCATCAGTAGAATATGAAACACCTGCAACAGAGGAAATGTTAATATGTATCTATCCATATATCAATATCTATTATATTATTAGTATCAGCTACATTACACCAAAAATAAAACATGATGGATGCAACTTATAAGGTATTTCAAACTTGAATGCACCTCCAATGAACAGTTTTGAGCTTGGAGCAGATGACATGCACCGTATTGCCTGGAAAATAGATGGGGATGAGAGCAATTCTGAACTGATCTGCTTGTTTGCAGCATTTCTGAGTAAATTCCCAATTCGACCAAAGAAAGCCATCGTTGGAACCTGAAGTAAACCGTAAACCTTGATTATTATTATGTTCTATATATGGTATTTCAACATCAAAAAACCAGATTGCCGACACATATGAGACGAAAACAAAGAAGTGCAGAAAGAAAAATTAGCCAAATTATTTACTTCAGCTTGTTACACTCAAACTATATAAAATCATTTCATTGTTCTTGTCCTAATCAATAACATAAATTCAAAAGCCAGCCATCTTTAACGCTTTCATTACCAAACTATTAGTTTCAGAGAGCTATCTATCAATCAAATTTCAAGCTCCTTGATCAAACCCTTGCAATAACCAATGAAATAAAACCAGCGGATTGAAAACCAAAACAAAAAGAGATATATCAATATCATAGGTAGCATAGCAAGATAATTCTCAACCTGTCAAGTGCCGGGGAAGTAATACAAATAAACAACAATAAATTGAATCGGAAGATGAAGAAAGAACAAGGCGGAGATTAAAAAAAATATAAACGAGAGCAGCACAGTGAAGAAGAAAAAGAAGAGAATTGGAGCCTGGGAGAGTACCTTTGTAAAGTGCTAAAACCCTAAGCAGAGATATTTTTAACCTTTGCTGGAAACTGAAATTGAATTGAATGGGTTTATGTAAATGAAATTCAGAACCAAAAATCCTACGTGGAGACCTGGGGAAAAGAACCGATATCAACCCTTGATTTCGGTTCGAGAATCTGCAGCCGTCGATGCTAGTAATGTGTGTGTTTTATTTGGGCCTCCGTAAGAGATGGAGAAAGCAGGGAAAAAGGAATTTGAAATTTATTAGTTTTTTTTTTTTTTCGGTGAACATATTTATTGTTTTTCGTCATCAATGAATTATTTTTTTTATATGATGCAGGATCTAAGGCCCAAGACAAACAAACAAAAACTAGCCTACAGAGATTCTTAAAAATCTAATTCCTTTACAGCATCTAGTATTATGAAAGAAAAGGTGGGGCCTTCTCGAAGCATATCAAACGAGCAACAATTCTTTGGGTGTTCTTTGCTAGTGTATGTATGGGCAGCAAAATTGGGTTCCCAAAAATATGGCAGACACGAAGCAGGCGTGGCTTCATGAGAAGGTTTTTAATTGCACGAATTATGGATAAGATGGAGGGAGCAGGCTGAATCAATTTCCACCACAATCTTCCTGAATCTAAATTCTATTGTCATCTTTAATTCCACATATATCTCCCATAACTCGGCTGTAGTTATAGTCATTTTTCCAATATTAAGCATAAAGTCCACAACGAACCGGCCATGGGAGTCTCTCAAAAGATCCTCGCAAGCTCCGTTCTTTGAGGTGGTGAAAAAAAATCCATCAGAGTTCAACTTAACCCAGCCTTTTTCAGAGGATTCCCAGCCCATTTCCTTAATAATCGAAGAGGCGAGAATTCTTCTGTTGTGCTTTCTTAAATTTAGAAAACTTTCGTAATTTTTTGCTAATTTTTGCTAATTTGCGGTATCTCTGAGCTTTGAACTTCTCCTTGACTGAAAATCAATTCCTTTCTGTTCCTCCAAGCAATGTTGCAAGTGATGATGATCATGATAGGCCACAAGGTCCCATCTCTACTCTGAGTAGTTATACAAAGAATATTTTCCAACCAGCTATGGAGATTCTGGTTGAAGAACCACCCTGCATGCTACTGTTGATTCTGCTAATCCATGCTCCGCGAATGTGGGGACAGTCTCGCAGAATATGGAGCAGCATTTTCTCCTGTCCTAGACATTTAGGACAGCTTGCATTACTAGTAAAACCTCGTTTGCCTCTTAGGATTCGTCAATAATGTATTGTGCATAATAAACCAAGTAAACGCCTTTAATCTTTGAGAAAATTTAACTGTCAAATTTTCTTAAAACAAGAGTTTGGAGGGTCCTCATTATCATAAAACGCTTTATAGGCAAATTTAACAGTAAATACTCCTGTAGCATTTGGCACCCAAGCTAGAGAATCATCTTCTAATTCAGGCTAAGGTGCTTTTATTATATTCATCAACTCAAGAATTTTTTCAGGGAGAACCTACTGTAACAAGTCCCAGTTCAAATTACCATCTTCCTTGGCATAAATTGTTGTTTCTCCTTCGCTTTCTCATCATCTATTTAAACAATCACAAACTGTTTTAAGGAAGCTATACCCGGGATCTAATGATCTTTCTAGAAAGAAATATTGCTGCCATTGCCAATTCTCTAGATAATTTGAGTTTTAAACTGCTCCCATATCTTAGCAATGTCTTTTCAGGCATTCGAACAATTCAATTCCTGGTGCACCTTGGGGATAAAACTATCACCACGTCTATACTTAGATCTCGTGATTTTGACTCCCAGAGAATCTCTATTAGCAATGAGTTCCCAAGCCAGCTTCATAAGAAATAGGTAGTTAAAGTCTTGTGCCTTCCATATCCCTATTCCACCGTTGCTTTTGGGCTTGCAAACATCATCCCAACTGATAAGGTGGATCTTTCTTTTTTTGACTCGTAAGAAGAGATGTTTCTCTCTAGGAAGCTAGAGCTGTGACCTTAAGAAGAATACGGTGCTTCTCCGATTCGCAGAGCTTCATTCGATCTTTTCATTCCATTTCAAACACGTTACAAACATCTTTAGAGTTTACAATCTTTCTTTTCTGTCTGGAACCAAGACGAGTGTGTTGACGAAGCCAATGTCTAATCCCACAAGAGAGGGTTGTGGAGGATATGTTTTGGAACTACAAGACAATGCAGAGGCTAGGAAAGCACCAATAAATAAAAAACTGGTAGGGAAGGTGTTAACAAGCAGAAATCTAAATTCAACAACAGTAAAAATGTCCATAGACAAAATGTGGGGTAACCTTCAAGGTTTGGTCATCTCCAACACAAGAACAAAATTTTATATTTTTAATTTCAGCAATCAAGAGGATGCCAATAGAATTTACAATGACGGTCCATGGCGGGTGTTGGGACATATGCTGCGCTTGCAATGGTACAGACCTGAGGTGTTTGAGTATGAGGTAAATTATAATCTTCTTCCTATTTGGATTCAAATACATAGTTTACCTCTAGATAAGATAAATAGAGAGAATGCTGTAAAGATAGGAGCTGCTGAATTTTGGTTTTAAAGGAGAGAAGGAAATTATTCGTGGGCTACGATAAAGTATGAAAATTACTACTATAACGGCGAAAGGACTGGGCATGATAGGAGGGTATGCAAAATAGAAATGGCTATATCAGTTGAAAATCCAGAACTACCAAGATATGGTCAAGTCTCTCAGTTGCAGGATTAAGACTAATTGCTACTTTAGCTGCAAGGTTCGGCATTCAATTACAGAAGCAAAAAAATAGTGATTGAGAGAACCAGATTTGGGAGGCACGTGAAGAAAGCCTTCAGAATGGAGACTCCAAGCAAAAGAAACCAAGAGATGAGATAGGGTCAAATCAACAGCAGGGTATGCTTGCAAAAGCTAGTATGATGAGTGACAACCAAGTGAGCCTGGAGGATACAGCTTAAAGACAAAGATCGAGACACGTGGAGGAAGAAATTGCAGTTGGAGAAAATAAAGGGTTAGATGAAGAGAATGCGACTGGAGAGGGAGATATGATTTATTGGAAAAGCAAGAACGGATAGAGTACGGACAGAGGAATGGAAGTAGAAGGAGGATATGAAGTAGAAGAGGCTGATGTCATGATTTGTCAGAATTCTTTTCAAGAAAGATCTAGAAAGGATGAAAGAGAAAAAAGAGCTAATGAATACATTGGGCCTAACCAATTGGGCCTAAGTGGGAAACACGTCTCAAATGAAGCATATTGAGCTAAACATGAAAATATTAAAAGGGAAGAAGGCCTTGGAGATGGAGGTTATGGAAGCGGGATGGGCAAATGATAATAAAAATTCCAATATAATAGGTCAAAGCCTTTCACTAAACATATTAGTAGAGGGGAATACTAGTCCTAAAAACATAAGAAAAAAAAAAGAAAAGAAGACACAAGTCCATGAAACTGAAATACGGGAGTGTTATTTTCTGAAACTTTCTGAGTGATGATGATGATGATGATAAGACAGAAACCGACAAGGAGGAGAAGTTACCAGAGGCATTGGAGATAGAACTGGTACACGGCAGTAACCAAAAGCTAAAAATCAAGAGAAAATGAGAAGAGATTAGCCAGCAAGACATAATAGAAGCAAGGGCAAGTATTGATGAGCAAGAAAATGAAGAGATAAGAGAATCTTAAGGGAACAAGTCAAAGAAGGTAAAAATTATGGCAGAATGGGTTTATACAAAGATGTTGTTGGGGAATATGGACAAGGCTGAGGAGACGGGCCTAAACATGCCCCACCTTCAGCCATGAGTATCATTAGTTAGAACTGTGGTGGGATGATAGCTCCTACAACAATATCTGAATTGTGTAATCTGTGTAGATAGATAAAGTCTGCTATGATTTTTTTATGGAAACTAGAGCTAAACAAAAATTTATCAATAGAGTTAAGAAAAAGTTACATTTTGTTAAATGATAAATTGTTTTGTGTAGAACTTTGGAAAATGTGGGGCAGTCTCTGTCATTTCTAAAATCATAAAGTTAATGTTGACTTTTGGACTAATAATTTTATTAACGTAAAAGGGAATAAATAGATCAGCCATTTTGTTTATGAAAATCCAATTTATTCACAAAGGAAGAAGCTGTGGAGAGAATTGGTAGCTAATAAGGAAGATCTGCTGACTCCAGAAATATTTATAGGAGATTTTAACGATATTTTAAGCCAAGAAGAAAAGATTGGAATGCATCCAAAATTAGTTAGTCAAATGATGGAGTTTAGAAATTTTGTGGATTATAATGGCTTAATGGACTTGGAGTTGCAAGGGAGAAAATTTACATAGTTCAGTAATCCAAGAAGTGGGTTCATCACAAGGGAGAGGGTTGATAAAGCTCTAACAAATTGGGAATGGCAAAAATTGTTCCAACATGCCAAATTAGAGTTCTTGCCTGCAGTGAACTCGGACCATTGTCCTATTGTCTTAACACCGGAACCGAAGAAAAATGTAAAAAAGTTTTTAAATTTAAAGTTTTTTAGGAGAATCACGAAGAATGCGAAGAGATAGTTAGAAAAGGGTGGAATAGGAGAACAAAGAGGGACAGCAGATGGGATAGCTAAATTGAGAAGATGAACAACTGCAAAAAATAATTACAAAGTTGGAGTAAAAAAAATATTTACTAGAGCGGATAAGGATATAGCTAGGCTACACAACAAACTTCAGCATCTTCCAACAGCGAATTTTTCAGTAAATCAACAAAAAATGATAGTGCAAATTAAAGAAAGAATTAAACAGTTATGGAAATAAGAGGAGATGTATTGGAGGCAAAGGTCAAGTTTAAAATGGATACGATTTGGGGACAAAAACACAACATTTAGCATGGGGCGTTTAAAGGCACCAAGTTCGGACGGACTTAACAGTTTGTTTTATCAGAGGCATTGGAACGACATAAAAAATGATGTATGTGATGTGATTAGAGAGTTCTTTACAAAGTAATCATTACTTGATGAAATTAGTGAAACAACGGTAGTCCTTGTTCCCAGGATTAAACAACCAGAAATCCTGAACTACTTTAGACCTATTAGTTGTTGTAACTTCATCTATAAGATTATTTCAAAGATTCTAATAATGAGGCTGAGAAAGATACTAGACAAAATGGTGTCCTCGACTCAAAGTGCCTTTGTAGGAGGGAGGTTAATTTAAGATAATATAGTGATAGTTCAAAAAGCACTACATAATCTTAAAAGGAAAGAAAGGAGGATATCAAAAAACCTAGCTATCAAGTTGGACATGAATAAAACATATAATAGAGTGGAATATAATTTCTTGAAAAAAATGTTAATGGCTTCGGATTCACTGAGGATTAGATGCAGTTAGTCATGAAGTGTGTCAGGAGTGTGAGCTATAAGTTCAAGGTGAATGGGGACTTGTCACAGAAGGTGATACCCCAAAGAGATTTTCACTATTCTTATGAATCAGGCTCACACAAATGGGGTTATATATGGTTTCAAAGTCACACCCAATACCCCTACCATCACTCACCTTCTATTCGCAAATGATTGTATTATTTTAGTTGAGACAAAAAAAGAAGAGATATACTAGATCATTTTGATCCTGAATAAATACACTAAAGCATTAGGTCAACGCATTAATCTAGAAAAATCAGGTATCATTTTCAGAAAGCAAGTATCGATACAAGTAAGAGTAAATATTGAAAGAATACTTGATATAGCTATATGGGATAATCTGGAGAAGTATCTAGGCTTACCCGCTCAATGGGGGAGATCCAAGAATAGAACATTGGTATGGATAACAGAACGGGTGATGAGTAAGTTAGAAGGATGGAAAGAAAAGTTATTAAACCAAGCAAGGAAGGAGGTATTGATTAAAGCAGTAGTTCAAGCAATTCCAACATATGCGATGAATGTGATTAAATTTTCTAAGAACTTTTGCCAGAGATTAAGTGCCAAAGTGGCAAAGTTTTGGTGTGGGCAAAAAATGCGTGATACATTGGAAGAGTTAGGATAAGTTAACTATGAGTTAAAAAGATGGAGGTTTGGGTTTCAAAGATTTCCATGCTCAGAATTTAGCTCACTTGGCCAGCAAACTTGGAGGATTGTAGAAAATCCGGAGTCTCTGTGGATAAAATTTTTTAAAGCAATATACTTTTCAGATTGTTCTTTTTGGGAGGCTCGAAGGAACACAAAAGCATCCTGAATGTGGAGTAATATTCTAGAGGGGAGGAACTTTTTTGGGTGAAACGGTAGATGGAATATTGGGAATGAGAGAAAAGTGAAGGTGTGGGAAGATAACTGGATTATAGGTTCCAAGAAAATTCAGAATGAACAACATAGAGAGGTGCAATTTGTTAGTGAACTGATTAATCCAGGAAAGGGGTGAAATTCTAAGAAGATCAATTCTATCTTCATTTTAAAGTTAAAAGATAAGATTATCAAAACTCCTATTAACTTATTAGAGATGAAGGATTGATTGATGTGGTCATATATTTTGGATGGATCATACTTTATTAAGTTGGGCTATTAGGTGGCAAAGAAGCAACAAATGGAATTAAAGGGGGGAGAAACGTCTACAAGTAGTGATCCAAAGGAGCTGTGGGCAGAAATTTAGAAGATTAAAGCTCCTCAAAAAATAAAGATATTTGTGTAGAAAGCTGCACATAATATTATTCCAGTGAATGAGAACCTGTTTAAAAGGAGAATTACTAAGAGTCTTATGTGTCAAATTTGTAACTTAAAAATTAAAATCATAGAGCATGTTATTCTTTTGTATTCTTAGACAAGACCTGCCTGGTTCGGTGCCCAGTGTTAGAATACCCAACTACGGACACAATTTCATCATATTAAAACTAGGTTCTAGAATGTATTAAGGAAATCAGACGAAACATAAAAATATGCAAGATGTTTTAATCAGTAAGATAGCCTACCTTAGTTGGAAAATATGAAAGACCAGAAACCAAACAGTATTTCAGAAAATAGAGATCAATCTAGCCAACATAATTCACAGAATAAAAATGACAGAGATATAATTCGTAGAAGCAACACAGGATAAACATATAGAGAATCAACAACTAGTACAAAGAAGAGGTAGAACCATTACCTGGAGACCTTCCCCCCAGAGCCTTGGGTAAAGGTTAACGTTAATGCATCCTTTAGAGCAACAATAGGGACAGGAGTCACTGTAGTGACAATCAAAAATAGTGCAGAAAATCTTGTAATTGGGACAACAACAAAAATTACGGCGTGTTCTAGTCTAGCAGCAGAAACTTTAGCAATCAGACATGCCATTATTCTAGCAAAAAAAATGGAGATGAAGAAAGTGTTAATAGAATCAGATAATGTAATTTTAGTGCAAACGTTGAAATAAAAAAGTAAAATAGGTGAAATTGATCTTATTATATTGGATATTTTTGAATTCACAAAAGAAAAAATCAAATTTGGCTTCACATGGATCCCAAAAAAAGAAAATCGTCTTGCTGACATGGTTGCAGCATTGGAGGCAATGGGAGTGCTGGAGAGATCGTGGATAATCAGACCACTTTTAGAGATAATTGTACAAATTTGTAAAGATGCACCCAGCAAGTTGGAATAGCAGAATTGTAATGGAGGAGTAGTGTCAGCGACGGCGGCATATTTGCAGCAGATGAAGGCCTGCCTGGAGGTTGCAGAGACACATATACGCAGATTAGAGACGGAAGATGAAGTTTGAGAGCAAAAATGAAGGCTCACTAGCGTTATACCGTTCTCCGACTCCTAGTAGCGGCATCGTCTTGGAAAAGGAGAGCCACTCGCAGTGCGGAGCAGTCTCAGCCTCATCCAAGCAAAACCAGCGTGATTGGACCCATCTCCTTGCAGCAAGCAGTGTCAAATTCGCATCCCTTACAACTTGTAATTTGATAAGAGTATTAGATAGGTAGTTGTTCTGTGAGTTCACATGAAGGAGAATTAGTTTGAATGTGATTAGTTGAAGAGTTGGAGCGCTGAGCGTGAGTGGAAAAGAGAAGAGATTAGTTGTTCTTGTGGTTGGGTCAGGCCTGTCCGACACTAATTCAGTCCAAAAAAAATTATCAATACTATTACAAACCTCTTTGAGGATCTTCATGGTTTGTATAACATAGCTAGGATGACCGTCATTGACCAAAAAAATTAAGATTTGGGAGTTCTTAATTTTCATGTGAATAAATTGGTTATGAATAATAGCAAGTTCAATGTCCCAAAATATTTTATTTTAGAGAACCCATATGCTTTCGACGAAGCTCTCGACTTTGTTGTTACAACAAGAGTCAAAATCAAGCTTTTTAATGATGTTCATCACTTTATTCCCTAAAATATGACTTTCTATAATAACACAAATATTATAATTATATCTATGAGTCATATCTTTAATCGTAATAAGGAACTTCTTAGGAGATGTCCCTTTACAGTTCGAAACTAAAATATTCATATTAAATAATTAAAAAGAATAAAGAGAAACATCTTGACATGGATAGATTCAAGTCCCTATAGACTTATATTTTGAAAGAATATACTCCATATTTAAAATTTAGTCTGAGAGCTACATCTCCTTATTTTAGTAGGGATTTATATCTTTTAAATTAAGCTATTTGAAATTTCTATCCTAACTGTGATGACTAATACTTCCCCTTCTCATAATGCTTGCAATAAGAGAGTTAGTGATATTGTCACTATTGTCTATGGTAGAAATGAAATTTCTATTTTGATGCCTATTAACAAATTTTTTTTTGTAATATACTAAAACTCCTTCAATAATTTTTGTATTTATGTTCTATTTTTTTTACTAATAGGTTGATTATTATCTAGAGTTTGGGCTGGTGTTTATTATCTTCGATGATCAATCTTTCGTGGTTCTTTTCTTAGTTCAATTGTGTAGTCTTCTTCTCGTTAATTTTTGAATTTTTTTTTTTGCTGTGGATAAGACTTTTTTGTTTTTGTAAAATTTTTGGGCGTTAGACTGCTTCCAGATTTTTAGTAATGTAGGACATTTTTTACTCTTTCTCTCAGCATTAGTTTTGATATTAGTAGGCTGATATCTTTCTTTTTCGGTGATGTGTTACTGCTTTTCTTGGTTATTACTTTTCTGATCCTCCTTTAATAGGACCTAAAATGTAGATGTTTGAAAAGTTTCTTTTTCTTCTTTTAGTATATATTTTATCCTTGATTTGCTCCTTGTTTGATTCCTTTTGACTAACATCTAAGTATGGTGGATAAAGTATATTGTTGGATTATTAGATTAAAAAGATAAAATATGTTGTTAAATTATTAAACTAAAGGAATTGAGTTGATAACTAACTGATAGCCAAAAATATTAATTTCTATTGACCCTCTAAGATTCATCTCGACAAAATCTTCTTGACCAAAAATTAAGAAAAAACTTTGCTAAAATCTTGATAAAAAAACTTTGTTAAAATAAAAAATAGAGTGAATACTCATCCGGCTCCTAATAATTTTTTTGAAGGGATCATGAGATCTCCAAACAAAAAAAATATCATTTTCGATCCCTAATCTTTATTTTTATGAGACTAATTAGTCCCTTTGTCAATGATAAAAAAATATTGACAGAGAGACTAATCAGTCTCATAAAAGTAAAGATTAGAAGTCGAAAAGAATTTTTTTTTTGTTGAGTACCTCGATTGTCTTTCTAAGTAATTGTCAAGGACCGTTTAGGATTTTTTTTAAAGAGTATTTAGAATTTAATTTTAATATATTTAGTTAATCTATGTGTATTTAATTACATAATGTTACGTTAATAAAAATAACTATTTTTTATTTTAATTACTTAAATAATCATTTAAGACAATATATATAACTAGACAATGGTATAAAATATTATATACTATCTTTGAATAAACTAAAGTCTTTAATTAATTTAATTATCTAAATAAATTAAGAAAAAATTTATCCTATTAAAATAAGTCATCTCTAAATTTACCCAAATACAATTTTTTAAATAAGGATATGTGTTTGTGTTTTTTTCTATTTTTATGTAAACTTGCGATTTAATAAATACACCTAATTCGCTGTAGACTATTATAAATTAAAAAGAGAAAAATACTAATCATAGATTGCAGAAGACTACCGTAATTTATACTTTGTTGATGGTGTTTATAAACTCCTCTAAACTATCACGGTTTATGCTTTGGCCATGTATAATTAGTTAAAACAATAAAAAATTATTTACTCAATTTTTAAAAATATATCTAACATGGTTAATATATCTATTTTTAAAAAATACACAATATATCTAACGTGTATAATATATCTATTTTTTTATTATTTCGATATTCTTCTAAAAATAATACACAATAAATATATTTTCAAAAAATAAGTAAATACTTATCGTTTTAACTAACTATATATGGCATAAGGCACACTTTTTTTTTATATTTGGAGAGAAAACATATGAAAAATATAACAACTAAACAATGACCATTTTTTATATATTTATTTGACATACTTCTTCATGTATTATACCATTTTTTATCCTTCATAAATAATATATTTTTAAAATATATCTGATGAATTTAAAAAAACTATATTTTAGTTAAAAAAATATTTAAATTATTTTTGACTTATTTGTTCACTAAAAATAAGCTAAAAATTTCAATTAAAAAAAAAAAGAAATATAAGTGGTATAATAGACATAAAAGAGTAGGTCAAATAAATACATACAAAATAATTATTTAGTTGTTTGGCTATTTTATTTATGAAAGATAAAAAAAATAGTACAATGCAGGAAGGAATAGGTCGAATAAATACATAAAAAAGTCTTTGTTTATTTGTTATATTTTTTTATATGTTTTCTCTCCAAATATAAAAAAAAATGTGCCTCTGATTAGGTATAATTACTTAAAAGTTAAAACGATAAGTATTTACTTATTTTTTGAAAATATATTTATTGTGTATTATTTTTAAAAGAATATTAAAATGATGAAAAAATAAATATATTATACACGTTAGATATATTGTGTATTTTTTAAAAATAAAATATTATACATGTTAGATATATTTTTAAAAAATGAATAAATACTTATCGTTTTAACTAATTATACATGACTAAAATATAAACCGTGATACTTTATAGGGATTTATGAATACCATCAATAAAATATAAACTGTGGTAATTTACTGTGATTTATACTTAGTTTTTTTTTTTACTTATAAATCGTGACAACCTTCTTTTATTAAATCTTAGCACTCTACCATGATTTACATAAAAATAGAGAAAAAAATACATATACATAATCTTATTTAATAAATATTTTAATAAATTTGGACGGGATTTATTTTAACAAGATAAATTACCTTAAATTAAGATAATAAAATTTGCTCGTAAAATTAATAATCGAGTAATATCAGAAATCAAAATTTTCGGCCAATATTAATCAACATTATTAAAATGATTTTGTTTATGATACGACCGTTACAAATTCGATGTCATAATTTGGCATTATATACAATAACTCGGCATTATGCACTATAACTCGGCACTTTACGTTATAACTCGGCATTATACGTTACAATCAGACATTATCACTTGTTAAAACCCATTAATTGCTCTTCAATTCAGATGATCAATAGAAACGTAACCGATCTATTTTATCTCACCTATAAAGGTATGATATTTTATCTTCAAAGGGGACATTGAATTCTCAATACTGACTTAATCTTCGGAATGCCTTTGCAGGTACACTCCCCCCTTGTTCCTTGCTCACGCTCTGCGCAATTGGACATCTCCTTGGAGAAAAGCTCAGACTTCCACAAAAGCTCAAAGGTCGGCATCGAAGATAATAACTCGGCGTCGACTCCCAGGGACCAAGCTCTCCCTTCAGGTATCCATACAAGAACAATTGGCGCCCACCGTGGGGCTTCGAAATAAACACGCTTCTTTCTATAGGCCCCATTTCCTTCCAATGGCTTCAAACTTACCTGCACCTTTGTAAACAAAGGTCATATAGTAAATCATTAAGGCCCGAAAAAGGCCGATCTATATCTGTTTTTTCGATCATTATCTGTCATCTCTCTATTTTTCAATTCATCTCTGGTTTATTTATTTGTCGATCTATATCTGTTTTGCCGATCTATATCTGTTTTTCTGATCTATATCTGCTTTTTCGATCATTTTCTGTCATCTCTGTATTTTTCAAATCATCTGATATATTTATTTGCCGATTTATATATGCTTTTTCGATCAATATCTGTCATCTTTATTTTTTGATTCATCTATGGTATATCTATTTGCCGATCTTTATCTGTTTTTACGATCTATATCTATTTTTCCGATCATTATCTATCATCTCTCTATTTTTCAATTCATCTCTGGTTTATCTATTTGCCGATCTATATCTGTTTTGCCGATCTATATCTGTTTTGCCGATCTATATATGTCATCTTTATTTTTTAATTTATATCAATCATCTCTATTTGCCGATTTATATCAGTCATCTCTATTTTTCAATTTATATATCAGTCATCTCTATTTGCCGATCTATATCTATTGTCTGATTTATATCAATCATCTTTATTTGCCAATTTATATCAAAAATCTCTATTTGCCGATCTATAACAGTCATCTCTATTATCCGATTTATACCAGTCATCTATATTTTTCGATTTATATCAATCATCTCTATATTCTAATTTATATCTGTTATCCCTATTTGCCAACTTATATCTGTTATATCTATTGTCCAATTTATATCAATCATCTCTAATTGCCAATTTATATTAAAAATCTCTATTTGCCGATCTATAACAGTCACTCTATTATCCGATTTATATCGGTCATCTCTATTTTCCGATTTATATCAATCATCTCTATTTTTCGATTTATATCTGTTATCCCTATTTGCCCATTTATATCTGTTATATCTATTTGTCGATCTATATATGTTTTTCTAATATATATCTGTCATCTCTATTTTTCAACTTATATCTGTTATCTCTATTTTTTAATTCTATATCTGTCGTCTCTATTTTTCAATTTGTATCTGATATATCTATTTGCCGATCTATATCTGTTATCTCTATTTTTCTGATCTATATGTCATCTCTATTTTTCGATTTATATCCGTTATCCCTATTTGCCGATCTATATCTGTTATCTGATTTTCTGATCTATATGTCATTTCTACTTTCCAATTTATATATGTTATCTGTATTTGCCGATCTTTATCAGCTATCTCTAGTTGCCAATTTATATCTGATATTTCTATTTGCCAATTTAGATCTGATCTCTCTATTTGTCGATCTATATCTGATTTTCCGATCTACATCTCTTATATCTATTTGCCAATTTATATCTGATCTCTCTATTTGCCAATCTATATCTGATTTTCCGATCTACATCTGTTATATCTATTTGCCGATCTATTTATGTCATCTCTACTTTTTGATTTATATCTGTTATCTCTATTTGCCGATCTTTATCAGTTATCTCTAGTTGTCAATTTATATCTGATATCTCTATTTGCCAAATTATATCTGATATCTCTATCTGCTGATCTAAATCTGATTTTTCGATCTATATCTGTTATATCTATTTGCCGATCTAAATCTATCATCTCTATTTGTCGATTTATATCTGTTATCTCTATTTGCCAATCTATATCTGTTATATCTATTTTTCGATCCATATCTATCATCTCTATTTGCATATCTGTTATCTCTAATTGTCGATCAACATCTGTTATCTCTATTTTCCGATCTATATCTGTCATTTCTATTTGCCAACCTATATATGTCATCTCTATTTGTCGACCTATATCTGTTATCCCTATTCGCTAACCTATATATGTTTTTCTATTTTCAAATCTATATCTATTATCTTTATTTTCAGATTTATATCAATAATTATCCGAGCTATATCAATCATTATCA